>NW_027488643.1:300000-600000 GCF_050948215.1 Halictus rubicundus | reverse complement strand
CTATCCTATCCTCTATCCTATCCTATCCTCTATCTTATCCTATCTTCTATCCTTTCCTATCCTCTATCCTATCCTCTATCCAATCCTCCATCCTATCCTATCCTCTATCCTATCCTATCCTCTATCCTATCCTATCCTCTATCCTATGAAATCCCCTATCCTATCCTCTATCCTATCCTATCCTCTGTCCTATCTAATCCTCTATCATATCCTATCCTGTATCCTATCCAATCCTCTATCCTATCCTATCATCTATCCTCAATCCTATCCTTTCCTGTATCCTATCCAATCCTCTATCCTATCCTATCCTCTATCCTTTCCTATCCTCTATCCTATCCTCTATCCAATCCTCCATCCTATCCTATCCTCTATCCTATCCTATCCTCTATCCTATCCTATCCTCTATCCTATGAAATCCCCTATCCTATCCTCTATCCTATCCTATCCTCTGTCCTATCTAATCCTCTATCATATCCTATCCTGTATCCTATCCAATCCTCTATCCTATCCTATCATCTATCCTCAATCCTATCCTTTCCTGTATCCTATCCAATCCTCTATCCTATCCTATCCTCTATCCTATCCTGTCCTCTATCCTATCCTATCCCCTATCCTAGCCTATCCTCTATCCTATCCTATCCTGTATCCTATCCAATCCTCTATCCTATCCTATCATCTATCCTGAATCCTATCCTTTCCTGTATCCTATCTAATCCTCTATCCTATCCTATCCTCTATCCTATCCTATCCTCTATCCTGTCCTCTATCATATCCTATCCTGTATCCTATCCAATCCTCTATCCTATCCTATCATCTATCCTCAATCCTATCCTTTCCTGTATCCTATCCAATCCTCTATCCTATCCTATCCTCTATCCTATCCTGTCCTCTATCCTATCCTATCCCCTATCCTATCCTATCCTCTATCCTATCCTATCCTGTATCCTATCCAATCCTCTATCCTATCCTATCATCTATCCTGAATCCTATCCTTTCCTGTATCCTATCTAATCCTCCATCCTATCCTATCCTCTATCCTATCCTATCCTCTATCCTATCCTATACTCTATCCTATCAAATCCCCTATCCTATCCTCTGTCCTATCCTATCCTCTATCCTATCCTGTCCTCTATCCTATCCTATTCTCTATCCTATCCTATCTTCTATCCTATCCTATCCTCTATCCTATGAAATCCCCTATCCTATCCTCTATCCTATCCTATCCTCTGTCCTATCTAATCCTCTATCATATCCTATCCTGTATCCTATCCAATCCTCTATCCTATCCTATCATCTATCCTCAATCCTATCCTTTCCTGTATCCTATCCAATCCTCTATCCTATCCTATCCTCTATCCTATCCTGTCCTCTATCCTATCCTATCCCCTATCCTATCCTATCCTCTATCCTATCCTATCCTGTATCCTATCCAATCCTCTATCCTATCCTATCATCTATCCTGAATCCTATCCTTTCCTGTATCCTATCTAATCCTCTATCCTATCCTATCCTCTATCCTATCCTATCCTCTACCCTATCATATCCTCTATCCTATCCTATCCTCTATCCAATCCTCTGTCCTATCCTATCCTCTATCCTATCCTATAATCTATCCTATCCTATCTTCTATCCTATCCTATCCTCTATACTATCAAATCCCGTATCCTATCCTCTGTCCTATCCTATCCTCTATCCTATCCTATCCTCTATCCTACCCTATCCTCTATCCTATCAAATCCCCTATCCTGTCCTCTATCATATCCTATCCTGTATCCTATCCAATCCTCTATCCTATCCTATCATCTATCCTCAATCCTATCCTTTCCTGTATCCTATCCAATCCTCTATCCTATCCTATCCTCTATCCTATCCTGTCCTCTATCCTATCCTATCCTCTATCCTATCCTATCCTCTATCCTATCCTATCCTGTATCCTATCCAATCCTCTATCCTATCCTATCATCTATATTGAATCCTATCCTTTCCTGTATCCTATCTAATCCTCTATCCTATCCTATCCTCTATCCTATCCTATCCTCTACCCTATCATATCCTCTATCCTATCCTATCCTCTATCCAATCCTCTGTCCTATCCTATCCTCTATCCTATCCTATAATCTATCCTATCCTATCTTCTATCCTATCCTATCCTCTATCCTATCAAATCCCGTATCCTATCCTCTGTCCTATCCTATCCTCTATCCTATCCTATCCTCTATCCTATCCTATCCTCTATCCTATCAAATCCCCTATCCTATCCTCTATCATATCCTATCCTGTATCCTATCCAATCCTCTATCCTATCCTATCATCTATCCTCAATCCTATCCTTTCCTGTATCCTATCCAATCCTCTATCCTATCCTATCCTCTATCCTATCCTGTCCTCTATCCTATCCTATCCTCTATCCTATCCTCTATCCTAGCCTATCCTCTATCCTATCCTATCCAATCCCCTATCCGATGCTCTATCCTATCATACCCTCTATAATATCGTATACTCTATGATATCCTATCCCCTATCCTATAATATCATCTATCCGTTCCAATTCTCTATCCTAACCTATTCTCTATCCTATCCTCTATCCTATCTTATCTTCTTTCCTATCCTATCCTCTATCCTATCAAATCCCATATCCTATCCTCTATCCTATCCTATCCTGTATCCTATCCAATCCTCTATCCTATCCAATCCTCTATCCTATCCTATCCTCAATTCTATCCTCTATCCTATCCTATCCTCTATCCTATCCTATCCTCTATCCTATCCTCTATCCTATCCTATCCTCTATCCTATCCTATCATCTATCCTGAATCCTATCCTTTCCTGTATCCTATCTAATCCTCTATCCTATCCTATCCTCTATCCTATCCTATCCTCTACCCTATCATATCCTCTATCCTATCCTATCCTCTATCCAATCCTCTGTCCTATCCTATCCTCTATCCTATCCTATAATCTATCCTATCCTATCTTCTATCCTATCCTATCCTCTATACTATCAAATCCCGTATCCTATCCTCTGTCCTATCCTATCCTCTATCCTATCCTATCCTCTATCCTACCCTATCCTCTATCCTATCAAATCCCCTATCCTGTCCTCTATCATATCCTATCCTGTATCCTATCCAATCCTCTATCCTATCCTATCCTCTATCCTATCCTATCCTCTATCCTATCCTATCATCTATCCTATCCTACCCTCTATCCTATCCTATCCTCTATCCTATCCTATCCTCTATCCTATCCTATCCTCTATCCTTTCCTATCCTGTATCCTATCCTATCCTCTATCCTATCCTATCCTCTATCCTACCCTATCCTCCATTCTAAACTATCCTCTATCCTATCCTATCCTCTATCCTATCCTATCCTCTATACTATCCTATCCTCTATGCTATCCCATCGTCTATCATAACCTATCATACATCGCATCTTCTATCGTCATTCCTATCCTATTCTCCACCCTATCCTATCCTCTATCATATCGTATCCTCTATCCGATCCAATCCCATATCATATCGTATACTGTATCCTATCCTATCCTCCATCCTATCCTATCCTCTATCCTATCATATGCTCTATCCTATCCTATCCTCTATTCTATCCCATCCTCCATCCTATCCTCTCCGCCATCCTCTATCCTATACTCTATCCTATCCTCTATCCTATCCTATCCTGCATCCTCTATCCTATACTCTATCCTATCCTCTGTCCTATCCTATCCTCTATCCTATACTCTATGGTATCCTCCGTCCTATCCTATCCTCTATCCTATCCTGTATCCTATCCTATCCTCTACCCTATCCTATCCTCTATCCTATCCTATCCTCTATCCTATCCTATCCTCCATTCTATCCTGTCCTCTATCCTATCCTATCCTCCATCCTATCCTATCCTCTATACTATCCTATCCCCTATGCTATCCTATCGTCTATCATAACCTATCATCCATCGGATCCTCTATCGTCATTCCTATCTTATCCTCTATCCTATCCTATTCTCTATCATATCGTATCCTCTATCCTATCCTATCATCCTTCGCATCCTCTATCGTCTATCCTATCCTATCCCCTGTCATATCGTATCCTCTATCCAATCCTATACTCTATTATCTATCCTATCTATCTATCCCAATCCTATCCCATTCTCTATCCAATCCTATACTCTATACTATCCTATCCTCTGTCATATCCTATCATCCATCCTATCCTATCCTCTATCCTACCCGATCCTCTATCCTATCCTATCCTCTATCCTATCCCATGTTCTATCCTAGCCTATCCTGAATACTATCCTGTCCTCTATCATATCCTATCATCCATCCTTTCCTCTATCGTCTATCCTATACTATCCTCCATCCTATGCTATCATATCCTCTATACTACGGTACCCTCCATCTTCTATCGTATCATCTATCCTATCCTCTACCCTATCCTATCCTCTATCCTATCCTATATTCTATCCTATCCTATCCTGTATCCTATCCTCTCCTATCCTCTATCCTATCCTATCCTCTATCATATCCCATCATCCATCCTATCCTCTATCGTCTATCCTATCCTATCCTCTATCCCATCTTATCCTCTATCCTATTCTATCCTCTATCCCATCTTATCCTCTATCCTATCCTATCCTCCATCCTCTATCCTATACTCTATCCTATCCTATCCTCCATCCTATCGTATTCAATATAATATCCTATCCTCTATCCTATCCTATCCTCCATCCTACCCTATCCTCTATCATATCGTATCCTCCATCCTATGCTATCATATCCTCTATACTACGGTACCCTCCATCTTCTATCGTATCCTCTATCCTATCCTCCATCCTATCCTATCCTCTATCCTATCCTATCCTGTATCCTATCGTCTCCTATCCTCTATCCTATCCTATCCTCTATCATATCCCATCATCCATCCTATCCTCTATCGTCTATCCTATCCTATCCTCCATCCTCTATCCTATACTCTATCCTATCCTCTATCCTATCCTATCTTCTATCCTATCCTATCCTCTATCCTATCCTATCCTCCATCCTATCCTATCCTCTAACCTATCCTATCCTCTATCCTTTCCTATCAACCATCCTTTCCTCTATCATCTATCCTATACTATCCTCCATCCTATCCTATCCTATCCTCCATCCTCTATCCTATACTCTATACTATCCTATCCTCAATCCTATCGTATTCAATATAATATCCTAACCTCTATCCTATCCTATCCTCCATCCTACCCTATCCTCTATCCAATCGTATCCTCAATCCTATTCTATCCTCTATCCTATCCTATCCTCTATCCTATCCTATCCTCTATCCTATCCTATCCTCTATTCTATCCTATCCTGTATCCTATCGTCTCCTATCCTCTATCCTATCCTATCCTCTATCATATCCCATCATCCATCCTATCCTCTATCGTCTAACCTATCCTATCCTCCATCCTCTCTCCTATACTCTATCCTATCCTCTATCCTATCCTATCTTCTATCCTATCCTATCCTCTATCCTATCCTATCCTCCATCCTATCCTATCCTCTATCCTTTATCCTATCCTATCCTCCATCCTATCCTCTATCCTATCCTATCCTTTATCCTGTCCTACCCTCTATCCTATCCTATCCTATATCCTATCCTCTTCTCTATCCTACATCCTATCCTATTCTCTATCCTATATCCTATCCTATTCTGTATCCTATCCTATACTCTATACTATCCTATCCTCTATCCTATCCTATCCTCTATCCTATCCTATCCTCTATCCTATCCTATCCTCTATCCTATCCTATCCTCTATCCTACCCTACCCTCTATCCTATCCTATCCACTATCCTATCCGATCCTCTATCCTACCTTCTATCCTAACCTATCCTCAATCCTATCCTATCCACTATCCTATAATATCCTCTACCCCATACTCTATGCTATCCTATCCTCCATCCTATCCTATCCTCAATCCTATCGTATTCACTATCCTATCCTATCCTCTATCATATCCTATCATCCATCCTATCCTCTATCCTTTATCCTATCCTATCCTCCATCCTCTATCCTATACTCTATCCTATCCTATCCTCTATCCTATCCTATCCTCTATCCCATCCTCTCCTCTATCCTATCCTATCCTCTTTAATATCCTATTATCCATCCTATCCTCTATCGTCTATCCTATCCTATCCTCTATCCTAACCTATCCTATCCTCTATCATATCCTATCATCCATCCTATCCTATCATCTATCCTATCCTATCCTCTATCCTATAATATCCTATATCCTATCCTATTCTCCATCCCATATCATATATTATTCTCTATCCTATATCCTATCCTATTCTGTATCCTATCCTATACTCTATACTATCCTATCCTCTAGCCTATCCTATCCTGCATCCTCTATCCTATACTCTATCCTATCCTCTGACATATCCTATCATCCAACCTACCCTATCCTTTATCCTATCTTATCCTCTATCCTATCCTATCCTCCATCCTCTATCCTATACTCTATCCAATCCTATCCTCTCTCCTATCCACTCCTCCATAATATCCTCTATCGTATCCTCCATCCTATCCTACCCTATCCTCTATCCTATACTATCCTCTATCCTATCCTATCCTCTATCCTATCCTGTCCCCTATACTATCCTATCCTCTATGCTATCCTATCCTCTATCATAACCTATCATCCATCCCATCCTCTATCGTATATCCTATCTTATCCTCTATCCTATCCTATCCTCCATCCTCTATCCTATACTCTATCCTATCCTCTATCCTATCCTATCCTCTATCCTATCCTATCCTCTATCATATCGTATCCTCTATCCTATCCTATCATCCATCGCATCCTCTATCGTCTATCCTACCCTATCCTCTATCATATCGTATCCTCTATCCTATCCTATCCTCTATCCTATCGTATTCACTATCCTATTCTATCCTCTATCATATCCTATCATCCATCCTATCCTCTATCCTTTATCCTATCCTATCCTCCATCCTATCCTCTATCCTATCCTATCCTTTATCCTGTCCTATCCTCTATCCTATCCTATCCTATATCCTATCCTATTCTCTATCCTACATCCTATCCTATTCTCTATCCTATATTCTATCCTATTCTGTATCCTATCCTATACTCTATACTATCCTATCCTCTATCCTATCCTATCCTCTATCCTATCCTATCCTCTATCCTATCCTATCCTCTATCCTATCCTATCCTCTATCCTACCCTATCCTCTATCCTATCCTATCCACTATCCTATCCTATCCTCTATCCTACCTTCTATCCTAACCTATCCTCAATCCTATCCTATCCACTATCCTATAATATCCTCTACCCCATACTCTATGCTATCCTATCCTCTATCCTATCCTATCCTCCATCCTATCCTATCCTCTATCCTATGCTATCCTCTATACTATCCTATCCTCCAACCTACCCTATCCTCTATCATATCGTATCCTCTATCCTATCCTATCCTCTATCCTATAATATCCTATATACTATCCTATTATCTATCCTATATCCTATCCTATTCTCCATCCCATATCATATATTATTCTCTATCCTATATCCTATCCTATTCTGTATCCTATCCTATACTCTATACTATCCTATCCTCTAGCCTATCCTATCCTGCATCCTCTATCCTATACTCTATCCTATCATCTGTCCTATCCTATCCTCTATCCTATCCTATCCTCTATCCTATCCTTTCCTCTATCCTATCCTATCCTCTATCATATCCTATCGTCTATCCTATCCTATCCTATCCTTTATCCCATCCTATCCTCTATCATATCCTATCATCCATCCTATCCTATCATCTATCATATCGTATCAACTATCCTATCCTATCCTCTATCCTATCCTATCCTCTTTCCTATCCTATCCTCTATCATATCGTATCATCCATCCTATCCTCTATCCTATCCTATCCTCTATCCTATCCTATCATCCATCCTATCCTCTATCCTATCTTATCCTCTATCTTATCCTATCCTCTATCCTATCCTCTTATCTATCCTATATCCCATCCTATTCTCTATCCAATCCTATACCCTATACTATCCTATCCTCTGTCATATCCTATCTTCCATCCTATCCTATCCTCTATCCTATCTTATCCTCTATCCTATCCTATTCTCCAGCCTCTATCCTATCCTCTATCCCACGCTACCCTGCATCTTCTATCGTATCATCTATCCTATCCTATCCTCTATCCTATCCTATCCTCCATTCTATCGTATCGTCTATCCTATCCTATCCTCTAAACTATCCACTCCTCCATCCTATCCTCTATCGTATCCTCTATCCTATCCTACTCTATCCTCTATCCTATACTATCCTCTATCCTATCCTATCCTCTATCCTATCCTATCCCCTATACTATCCTATCCTCTATGCTATCCTATCGTCTATCATAACCTATCATCCATCACACCCTCTATCGTATATCCTATCTTATCCTCTATCCTATCCTATCCTATCCATCCTATCCTATCCTCAATCCTATCTTATTCACTATCCTATCGTATCCTCTATAATATCCTATCATCCATCCTATCCTCTATCCTTTATCCTATCCTATCCTCCATCCTATCCTCTATCCTATCCTATCCTCTATCCTATAATATCCTATATCCTATCCTATTATCTATCCTATATCCTATCCTATCCTCTATCCAATCCTACCCTCAATCCTATCCTATCCTATCCTATCCATCCTATCCTATCCTCAATCGTATCGTATTCATTATCCTATCCTATCCTCTATCCTATACTATCCTCTATCCTATAATATCCCCTATCCTATCCTACTCTCTATCCTATATCATATCCTATTCTCTATCCTATATCCTATCCTATTCTGTATCCTATCCTATACTCTATCCTATCCTACCCTGCATCCTCTATCCTATACTCTATCCTATCCTCTGTCCTATCCTATCCTCTATCCTATACTCTATCCTATCCTCTGTCCTATCCTATCCTCTATCCTATACTATGCTCTATCCTATGCTATCCTATCCTCTATCCTATCCTATCCTCTATCCTATACTATCCTCTATCCTATCCTATCCTCTATCCTATCCTATCATCCATCGCATCCTCTATCGTCTATCCTACCCTATCCTCTATCATATCGTATCCTCTATCCTATCCTATCCTCTATCCTATCGTATTCACTATCCTATTCTATCCTCTATCATATCCTATCATCCATCCTATCCTCTATCCTTTATCCTATCCTATCCTCCATCCTATCCTCTATCCTATCCTATCCTTTATCCTGTCCTATCCTCTATCCTATCCTATCCTATATCCTATCCTATTCTCTATCCTACATCCTATCCTATTCTCTATCCTATATTCTATCCTATTCTGTATCCTATCCTATACTCTATACTATCCTATCCTCTATCCTATCCTATCCTCTATCCTATCCTATCCTCTATCCTATCCTATCCTCTATCCTATCCTATCCTCTATCCTACCCTATCCTCTATCCTATCCTATCCACTATCCTATCCTATCCTCTATCCTACCTTCTATCCTAACCTATCCTCAATCCTATCCTATCCACTATCCTATAATATCCTCTACCCCATACTCTATGCTATCCTATCCTCTATCCTATCCTATCCTCCATCCTATCCTATCCTCTATCCTATGCTATCCTCTATACTATCCTATCCTCCAACCTACCCTATCCTCTATCATATCGTATCCTCTATCCTATCCTATCCTCTATCCTATAATATCCTATATACTATCCTATTATCTATCCTATATCCTATCCTATTCTCCATCCCATATCATATATTATTCTCTATCCTATATCCTATCCTATTCTGTATCCTATCCTATACTCTATACTATCCTATCCTCTAGCCTATCCTATCCTGCATCCTCTATCCTATACTCTATCCTATCATCTGTCCTATCCTATCCTCTATCCTATCCTATCCTCTATCCTATCCTTTCCTCTATCCTATCCTATCCTCTATCATATCCTATCGTCTATCCTATCCTATCCTATCCTTTATCCCATCCTATCCTCTATCATATCCTATCATCCATCCTATCCTATCATCTATCATATCGTATCAACTATCCTATCCTATCCTCTATCCTATCCTATCCTCTTTCCTATCCTATCCTCTATCATATCGTATCATCCATCCTATCCTCTATCCTATCCTATCCTCTATCCTATCCTATCATCCATCCTATCCTCTATCCTATCTTATCCTCTATCTTATCCTATCCTCTATCCTATCCTCTTATCTATCCTATATCCCATCCTATTCTCTATCCAATCCTATACCCTATACTATCCTATCCTCTGTCATATCCTATCTTCCATCCTATCCTATCCTCTATCCTATCTTATCCTCTATCCTATCCTATTCTCCAGCCTCTATCCTATCCTCTATCCCACGCTACCCTGCATCTTCTATCGTATCATCTATCCTATCCTATCCTCTATCCTATCCTATCCTCCATTCTATCGTATCGTCTATCCTATCCTATCCTCTAAACTATCCACTCCTCCATCCTATCCTCTATCGTATCCTCTATCCTATCCTACTCTATCCTCTATCCTATACTATCCTCTATCCTATCCTATCCTCTATCCTATCCTATCCCCTATACTATCCTATCCTCTATGCTATCCTATCGTCTATCATAACCTATCATCCATCACACCCTCTATCGTATATCCTATCTTATCCTCTATCCTATCCTATCCTATCCATCCTATCCTATCCTCAATCCTATCTTATTCACTATCCTATCGTATCCTCTATAATATCCTATCATCCATCCTATCCTCTATCCTTTATCCTATCCTATCCTCCATCCTATCCTCTATCCTATCCTATCCTCTATCCTATAATATCCTATATCCTATCCTATTATCTATCCTATATCCTATCCTATCCTCTATCCAATCCTACCCTCAATCCTATCCTATCCTATCCTATCCATCCTATCCTATCCTCAATCGTATCGTATTCATTATCCTATCCTATCCTCTATCCTATACTATCCTCTATCCTATAATATCCCCTATCCTATCCTACTCTCTATCCTATATCATATCCTATTCTCTATCCTATATCCTATCCTATTCTGTATCCTATCCTATACTCTATCCTATCCTATCCTGCATCCTCTATCCTATACTCTATCCTATCCTCTGTCCTATCCTATCCTCTATCCTATACTCTATCCTATCCTCTGTCCTATCCTATCCTCTATCCTATACTATGCTCTATCCTATGCTATCCTATCCTCTATCCTATCCTATCCTCTATCCTATACTATCCTCTATCCTATCCTATCCTCTATCCTATCCTATCCTCTATCGTCTCCTGTCCTCTATCCTATCCAATCCCCTATCCTATCCTCTATCGTCTCCTATCATCTATCCTATCCAATCCCCTATCCTAACCAATCCCCTATCCTATCCTCTATCCTATCCTATCCTATCCGATCCTCTATCCTATGCTATCCTCTATCGTATCCTATCCTCTATGCTATCCACTATCCTATCCTATCCTCAATCCTATAATATCATCTTACCTATTCTATTCTCTATCCTATCCTATCCTCCACCCTATCCTATTTTGAATCCTATCCTATACTGCATCCTATAATATCCTCTATCGTAACCTATCCTCTATCCTATCCAATCGTATATTCTGTATCCTATCTTATCCTATCCTCTATCGTATCCTATCCTCTATCCTATACAATCCTATATCCTATCCTCTATCCTATCCTATCCTCTATCCGATTCTCTATCCTATCCTATCCTCTATCGTATCCTATCCTCTATGCTATCCAATCCGATATTCCTATCCTCTATCCTATCCAATCCTCTACCCTATCCAATCCTCTATCCTATCCACTATCCTATCCTATCCTCAATCCTATAATATCATCTTTCCTATTCTATTCTCTATCCTATCCTATCCTCCACCCTATCCTATCTTCAATCCTATCCTATACTCCATCCTATAATATCCTCTATCGTATCCTATCCTCCATCCTATCCAATCCTATATCCTATCCTCTATCCTATCCTCTATCCTATCCTATCCGCTAACCCTATCCTATACTCTATCCTATAATATCCCTTATAATATCCTATCCTCTATCCTATCCTATCCTCTATCCTATCCTATCCTCTATCCTATCCTATCCTCTATCCTATCCAATCCCCTATCCTATCCAATCCTATATCCTATCCTCTATCCTATCCTATCCTATCCGATCCTCTATCCTATCCTATCCTCTATCGTATCCTATCCTCTATGCTATCCAATCCGATATTCCTATCCTCTATCCTATCCAATCACCTACCCTATCCAATCCTCTATCCTATCCAATCTTCTATCCTATCCTAACCTCTATCCTATCCTCTATCCTATCCTATCCTCTATCCTAGCCTATCCTCTATCCTATCCTATCCAATCCCCTATCGTATCCTATCCTCTATCCTATCCTATCCTCTATCCTATCCTATCCTCTATCATATCCTATCGTCTATCCTATCCTATCCTCTATCCTATCAAATCCCCTATCCTATCCTCTGTCCTATCCTATCCTCTATCCTATCCTATCCTCTATCCTATCCTATCAGCTATCCTACCCTATCCTCTATCCTATCCTATCCTCTATCCTATTCTACCCTCTATCCTATCCTCTATCCTATCCTATCCTCTATCCTACGCTATCCTCTATCCTATTATATCCTCTATCCTATCCTATCCTCTATCCTATCCTGTCCTCTATCCTATCCTATCCTCTATCCTATCCTATCCTCTATCCTATCCTATCTTCTATGCTTTCCTATGCTACCCTATCCTATCGTCTATCCTATCCTATCATCTATCCTATCAAATCCCCTGTCCTATCCTCTGTCCTATCCTATCCTCTATCCTATCCTATCCTCTATCCTATCCTATCCTCTATCCTATCCTATCCTCTATACTATTCTATCCTCTATCCTATCCTATCCTCTATCCTATCCTATCCTCTATCCTATAAAATCCCCTATCCTATCCTCTGCCCTATTCTATCCTCTATCCTATCCTATCAGCTATCCTGTCCTATCCTCTATCCTATCCCATCCTCTATCCTATTCTACCCTCTATCCTATCCTCTATCCTATCGTATCCTCAATCCTATCCTATCCTCTATCCTACGCTATCCTCTATCCTAACCTATCCTCTATCCTATCCTATCCTCTATCCTATCCTATCTTCTATCCTATCCTATCCTCTATCCTATCAATTCCCCTATCCTATCCAATCCTGTATCCTATCCAATCCTCTATCCTATCCTATCATCTATCCTATCCTGTCCTCTATCCTATGATATCCTCTATCCTATCCTATCATCTATCCTATCCTATCCTCTATCCTATCCTATCCTCTATCCTATCCTATCCTCTATCCTATCCTATCCTCTATCCTATCCTATTCTCTATCCTATCCTATCTTCTATCCTATCCTATCGTCTATCCTATCAAATCCCCTATCCTATCCTGTATCCTATCCAATCCTCTATCCTATCCTGTATCCTATCCAATCCTCTATCCTATCCTATCATCTATCCACAATCCTATCCTTTCCTGTATCCAATCCTATCCTCAATCCTGTCCTTTCCTGTATCCTATCCTATCCTCTATCCTCTATCCCATCCAATCCTCTATCCTATCCTATCCTCTATCCTATCCTATCCTCTATCCTATCCTCTATCCAATCCTCTGTCCTATCCTATCCTCTATCCTATCCTATACTCTATCCTATCGTATCCTCTATCCTATCCTATCCTCTATCCTACGCTATCCTCTATCCTATCCAATCCTCTATCCTATCCTATCCTCTATCCTATCCTATCATCTATCCTATCCTATCCTCTATCCTATCCTGTCCTCTATCCTATCCTATCCTCTATCCCATCATATCCTCTATCCTATCCTATCCTCTATCCTATCCTCTCCTCTATCCTATCCTATTCTCTATCGTATTCTATCATCTATCCTCAATCCTATCCTTTCCTGTATCCTATCCTATCCTCTATCCTATCAAATCCTCTGTCGTATCCTATCCCCTATCCTATCCTCTATCCTATCCTATCCTCTATCCTATCCTATCCTCTATCCTATCCTATCTTCTATCCTATCCTATCCTCTATCCTATCAATTCCCCTATCCTATCCAATCCTGTATCCTATCCAATCCTCTATCCTATCCTATCATCTATCCTATCCTATCCTCTATCCTATGATATCTTCTATCCTATCCTATCATCTATCCTATCCTATCCTCTATCCTATGATATCTTCTATCCTATCCTATCATCTATCCTATCCTATCCTCTATCCTATCCTATCCTCTATCCTATCCTATCCTCTATCCTATCCTATCCTCTATCCGATCCTATTCTCTATCCTATCCTATCTTCTATCCTATCATATACTCTATCCTATCAAATCCCCTATCCTATCCTCTATCCTATCTTATCCTCTGTCCTATCTAATCCTCTATCCTATCCTATCCTCTATCCTATCCTATACTCTATCCTATCCTATCCCCTATCCTATCCTATCTTCTATCCTATCCTATCCTCTATCCTATCTAATCCCCTATCCTATCCTCTATCCTATCCTATCCTGTATCCTATCCAATCCTCTATCCTAACCTCTGTCCTATCCTATCCTCTATCCTACCCTATCCTCTATCCTATCCTATCCTCTATCCTATCCTATCCTCTATTATATCCTATCCTCTATCCTATCCTATCCTCTATCCTATCCTATCCTCTATCCTATAAAATCCCCTATCCTATGCTCTGCCCTATCCTATCCTCTATCCTATCCTATCAGCTATCCTATCCTATCCTCTATCCTATCCCATCCTTTATCCTATTCTACCCTCTATCCTATCCTCTATCCTATCGTATCCTCTATCCTATCCTATCCTCTATCCTACGCTATTCTCTATCCTATCCTATCCTCTATCCTATCCTATCCTCTATCCTATCCTATCTTCTATCCTATCCTATCCTCTATCCTATCCTATCCTCTATCCTGTCAAATCCCCTATCCTATCCTCTGTCCTATCCTATCCTCCATCCTATCCTATCCTCTATCCTATCCTATCCTTTTCTGTATCATATCCAATCCTCTATCCTATCCTGTCCTCTATCCTATCCTATCCTCTATCCTATCCTATCCTCTATCCTATCCTATCCTCTATCCTATCCTATCCTCTATCCTATCCTATCCTCTATCCTATCCTATCATCTATCCTATCCTACCCTCTATCCTATCCTATCCTCCATCCTATCCTATCCTCTATCCTATCCTATCCTCTATCCTATCCTATCCTCTATCCTATCCTATCCTCTATCCTATCCTATCTTCTATCCTATCCTAGCCTCTATCCTATCCTATCCTCTATCCTATCCTCTATCCTATCCTATCCTCTATCCTATCATATCCTCTATCCTATCCTATCTTCTATCCTTTCCTATCCTCTATCCTATCCTCTATTCAATCCTCCATCCTATCCTATCCTCTATCCTATCCTATCCTCTATCCTATCCTATCCTCTATCCTATCAAATCCCCTATCCTATCCTCTGTCCTATCCTATCCTCTATCCTATCCTATCCTCTATCCTATCCTATTCTCTATCCTATCCTATCTTCTATCCTATCCTATCCTCTATCCTATCAAATCCCCTATCCTATGCTCTATCCTATCCTATCCTCTGTCCTATCTAATCCTCTATCCTATCCTATCCTCTATCCTATCCTATCCTCTATCCTATCCTATCCTCTATCCTATCCTATCCTCTATCCTATCCTATCCTTTCCTGTATCATATCCAATCCTCTATCCTATCCTGTCCTCTATCCTATCCTATCCTCTATCCTATCCTATCCAATCCCGTAACCTATCCTCTATTCTATCCTATCGTGTATCCAATCCTATCCTCAATCCTATCCATTCCTGTATCCTATCCTATCCTCTATCCTATCAAATCCTCTGTCCTATCCTATCCTCTATCCTATCGAATCCTATATCCTATCCTCTATCCTATCCTATCCTCTATCCTATCCTATCCTCTATCCTATCCTATCTTCTATCCTATCCTATCCTCTATCCTATCCTATCCTCTATCCTATCCTATCTTCTATCCTATCCTATCCTCTATCCTATCAAATCCTCTGTCCTATCCTATCCTCTATCCTATCGAATCCTATATCCTATCCTCTATCCTATCCTATCATCTATCCTATCCTATCCTCTATCCTATCCTATCCTCTATCCTATCCTATCCCCTATCCTATCCTATTCTCGAATCCTATCCTATCTTCTATCCTATCCTATCCTCTATCCTATCCTATCCTCTATCCTATCCTATCCTCTATCCTATCCTATCTTCTATCCTATCCTAGCCTCTATCTTATCCTATCCTCTATCCTATCCTCTATCCTATCCTATCCTCTATCCTATCCTATCCTCTATCCTATCCTATCTTCTATCCTTTCCTATCCTCTATCCTATCCTCTATCCAATCCTCCATCCTATCCTATCCTCTATCCTATCCTATCCTCTATCCTATCCTATCCTCTATCCTATCCTATCCTCTATCCTATCCTATCCTTTCCTGTATCATATCCAATCCTCTATCCTATCCTGTCCTCTATCCTATCCTATCCTCTATCCTATCCTATCCTCTATCCTATCCTATCCTCTAACCTATCCTATCCTCTATCCTATCCTATCCTCTATCCTATCCTATCCTCTATCCTATCCTATCATCTATCCTATCCTACCCTCTATCCTATCCTATCCTCTATCCTATCCTATCCTCTATCCTATCCTATCCTCTATCCTTTCCTATCCTGTATCCTATCCTATCCTCTATCCTATCCTATCCTCTATCCTACCCTATCCTCCATTCTAAACTATCCTCTATCCTATCCTATCCTCTATCCTATCCTATCCTCTATACTATCCTATCCTCTATGCTATCCCATCGTCTATCATAACCTATCATACATCGCATCTTCTATCGTCATTCCTATCCTATTCTCCACCCTATCCTATCCTCTATCATATCGTATCCTCTATCCGATCCAATCCCATATCATATCGTATCCTCTATCCTATCCTATCCTCCATCCTATCCTATCCTCTATCCTATCATATGCTCTATCCTATCCTATCCTCTATTCTATCCCATCCTCCATCCTATCCTCTCCGCCATCCTCTATCCTATACTCTATCCTATCCTCTATCCTATCCTATCCTGCATCCTCTATCCTATACTCTATCCTATCCTCTGTCCTATCCTATCCTCTATCCTATACTCTATGGTATCCTCCGTCCTATCCTATCCTCTATCCTATCCTGTATCCTATCCTATCCTCTATCCTATCCTATCCTCTATCCTATCCTATCCTCTATCCTATCCTATCCTCCATTCTATCCTGTCCTCTATCCTATCCTATCCTCTATCCTATCCTATCCTCTATACTATCCTATCCCCTATGCTATCCTATCGTCTATCATAACCTATCATCCATCGGATCCTCTATCGTCATTCCTATCTTATCCTCTATCCTATCCTATTCTCTATCATATCGTATCCTATATCCTATCCTATCATCCTTCGCATCCTCTATCGTCTATCCTATCCTATCCCCTGTCATATCGTATCCTCTATCCAATCCTATACTCTATTATCTATCCTATCTATCTATCCCAATCCTATCCCATTCTCTATCCAATCCTATACTCTATACTATCCTATCCTCTGCCATATCCTATCATCCATCCTATCGTATCCTCTATCCTACCCGATCCTCTATCCTATCCTATCCTCTATCCTATCCCATGTTCTATCCTAGCCTATCCTGAATACTATCCTGTCCTCTATCATATCCTATCATCCATCCTTTCCTCTATCGTCTATCCTATACTATCCTCCATCCTATGCTATCATATCCTCTATACTACGGTACCCTCCATCTTCTATCGTATCATCTATCCTATCCTCCATCCTATCCTATCCTCTATCCAATCGTGTCCTCAATCCTATCCTATCCTCTATCCAATCGTATCCTCAATCCTATTCTATCCTCTACCCTATCCTATCCTCTATCCTATCCTATATTCTATCCTATCCTATCCTGTATCCTATCCTCTCCTATCCTCTATCCTATCCTATCCTCTATCATATCCCATCATCCATCCTATCCTCTATCGTCTATCCTATCCTATCCTCTATCCCATCTTATCCTCTATCCTATTCTATCCTCTATCCCATCTTATCCTCTATCCTATCCTATCCTCCATCCTCTATCCTATACTCTATCCTATCCTATCCTCCATCCTATCGTATTCAATATAATATCCTATCCTCTATCCTATCCTATCCTCCATCCTACCCTATCCTCTATCATATCGTATCCTCCATCCTATGCTATCATATCCTCTATACTACGGTACCCTCCATCTTCTATCGTATCATCTATCCTATCCTCCATCCTATCCTATCCTCTATCCTATCCTATCCTGTATCCTATCGTCTCCTATCCTCTATCCTATCCTATCCTGTATCCTATCGTCTCCTATCCTCTATCCTATCCTATCCTCTATCATATCCCATCATCCATCCTATCCTCTATCGTCTATCCTATCCTATCCTCCATCCTCTATCCTATACTCTATCCTATCCTCTATCCTATCCTATCTTCTATCCTATCCTATCCTCTATCCTATCCTATCCTCCATCCTATCCTATCCTCTAACCTATCCTATCCTCTATCCTTTCCTATCAACCATCCTTTCCTCTATCATCTATCCTATACTATCCTCCATCCTATCCTATCCTATCCTCCATCCTCTATCCTATACTCTATACTATCCTATCCTCAATCCTATCGTATTCAATATAATATCCTATCCTCTATCCTATCCTATCCTCCATCCTACCCTATCCTCTATCCAATCGTATCCTCAATCCTATTCTATCCTCTATCCTATCCTATCCTCTATCCTATCCTATCCTCTATCCTATCCTATCCTCTATTCTATCCTATCCTGTATCCTATCGTCTCCTATCCTCTATCCTATCCTATCCTCTATCATATCCCATCATCCATCCTATCCTCTATCGTCTATCCTATCCTATCCTCCATCCTCTATCCTATACTCTATCCTATCCTCTATCCTATCCTATCTTCTATCCTATCCTATCCTCTATCCTATCCTATCCTATCCTCCATCCTATCCTATCCTCTATCCTTTATCCTATCCTATCCTCCATCCTATCCTCTATCCTATCCTATCCTTTATCCTGTCCTATCCTCTATCCTATCCTATCCTATATCCTATCCTCTTCTCTATCCTACATCCTATCCTATTCTCTATCCTATATCCTATCCTATTCTGTATCCTATCCTATACTCTATACTATCCTATCCTCTATCCTATCCTATCCTCTATCCTATCCTATCCTCTATCCTATCCTATCCTCTATCCTATCCTATCCTCTATCCTACCCTATCCTCTATCCTATCCTATCCACTATCCTATCCTATCCTCTATCCTACCTTCTATCCTAACCTATCCTCAATCCTATCCTATCCACTATCCTATAATATCCTCTACCCCATACTCTATGCTATCCTATCCTCTATCCTATCCTATCCTCTATTCTATCCTATCCTCTATCCTATCCTAGTCTCAATCCTATCCTATCCTCTATCCTATCCTATCCTCCATCCTATCCTCTATCCTATCCTATCCTCTATCCTATCCTATCCTCTATTCTATCCTATCCTCTATCCTATCCTATCCTCTATCCTATTATATCCTCCATCCTATCCTATCCTCTATCCTATGCTATCCTCTATACTATCCTATCCTCCAACCTACTCTATCCTCTATCATATCGTATCCTCTATCCTATCCTATCCTCTATCCTATAATATCCTATATCCTATCCTATTATCTATCCTATATCCTATCCTATTATCTATCCTATATCCTATCCTATTCTCTATCCAATCCTATACTCTGTACTATCCTATCCTCTGTTATATCCTATCATCCATCCTATCCTATCCTCTATCCTATATTATCCTCTATCCTATCCTATCCTCCATCCTCTATCCTATACTCTATCCTATCCTACCCTCTATCCTATCCTATCCTCTATCCCATCCTCTCCTCTATCCTATCCTATCCTCTATAATATCCTATTATCCATCCTATCCTCTATCGTCTATCCTATCCTATCATCTATCCTATCCTACCCTCTATCCTATCCTATCCTCTATCCTATCCTATCCTCTATCCTATCCTATCCTCTATCCTTTCCTATCCTGTATCCTATCCTATCCTCTATCCTATCCTATCCTCTATCCTACCCTATCCTCCATTCTAAACTATCCTCTATCCTATCCTATCCTCTATCCTATCCTATCCTCTATACTATCCTATCCTCTATGCTATTCCATCGTCTATCATAACCTATCATACATCGCATCTTCTATCGTCATTCCTATCCTATTCTCCACCCTATCCTATCCTCTATCATATCGTATCCTCTATCCGATCCAATCCCATATCATATCGTATCCTCTATCCTATCCTATCCTGCATCCTCTATCCTATACTCTATCCTATCCTCTGTCCTATCCTATCCTCTATCCTATACTCTATGGTATCCTCCGTCCTATCCTATCCTCTATCCTATCCTGTATCCTATCCTATCCTCTATCCTATCCTATCCTCTATCCTATCCTATCCTCTATCCTATCCTATCCTCCATTCTATCCTGTCCTCTATCCTATCCTATCCTCTATCCTATCCTATCCTCTATACTATCCTATCCCCTATACTATCCTATCGTCTATCATAACCTATCATCCATCGGATCCTCTATCGTCATTCCTATCTTATCCTCTATCCTATCCTATTCTCTATCATATCGTATCCTCTACCCTATCCTATCATCCTTCGCATCCTCTATCGTCTATCCTATCCTATCCCCTGTCATATCGTATCCTCTATCCAATCCTATACTCTATTATCTATCCTATCTATCTATCCCAATCCTATCCCATTCTCTATCCAATCCTATACTCTATACTATCCTATCCTCTGTCATATCCTATCATCCATCCTATCCTATCCTCTATCCTACCCGATCCTCTATCGTATCCTATCCTCTATCCTATCCCATGTTCTATCCTAGCCTATCGTGAATACTATCCTGTCCTCTATCATATCCTATCATCCATCCTTTCCTCGATCGTCTATCCTATACTATCCTCCATCCTATGCTATCATATCCTCTATACTACGGTACCCTCCATCTTCTATCGTATCCTCTATCCTATCCTCTATCCTATCCTATCCTCTATCCTATCCTATCCTCTATCCTATCCTATCTTCTATCCTTTCCTATCCTCTATCCTATCCTCTATCCAATCCTCCATCCTATCCTATCCTCTATCCTATCCTATCCTCTATCCTATCCTATCCTCTATCCTATCCTCTGTCCTATCCTATCCTCTATCCTATCCTATCCTCTATCCTATCCTATCCTTTCCTGTATCATATCCAATCCTCTATCCTATCCTGTCCTCTATCCTATCCTATCCTCTATCCTATCCTATCCTCTATCCTATCCTATCCTCTAACCTATCCTATCCTCTATCCTATCCTATCCTCTATCCTATCCTATCCTCTATCCTATCCTATCATCTATCCTATCCTACCCTCTATCCTATCCTATCCTCTATCCTATCCTATCCTCTATCCTATCCTATCCTCTATCCTTTCCTATCCTGTATCCTATCCTATCCTTTATCCTATCCTATCCTCTATCCTACCCTATCCTCCATTCTAAACTATCCTCTATCCTATCCTATCCTCTATCCTATCCTATCCTCTATACTATCCTATCCTCTATGCTATCCCATCGTCTATCATAACCTATCATACATCGCATCTTCTATCGTCATTCCTATCCTATTCTCCACCCTATCCTATCCTCTATCATATCGTATCCTCTATCCGATCCAATCCCATATCATATCGTATCCTCTATCCTATCCTATCCTCCATCCTATCCTATCCTCTATCCTATCATATGCTCTATCCTATCCTATCCTCTATTCTATCCCATCCTCCATCCTATCCTCTCCGCCATCCTCTATCCTATACTCTATCCTATCCTCTATCCTATCCTATCCTGCATCCTCTATCCTATACTTTATCCTATCCTCTGTCCTATCCTATCCTCTATCCTATACTCTATGGTATCCTCCGTCCTATCCTATCCTCTATCCTATCCTGTATCCTATCCTATCCTCTATCCTATCCTATCCTCTATCCTATCCTATCCTCTATCCTATCCTATCCTCCATTCTATCCTGTCCTCTATCCTATCCTATCCTCTATCCTATCCTATCCTCTATACTATCCTATCCCCTATGCTATCCTATCGTCTATCATAACCTATCATCCATCGGATCCTCTATCGTCATTCCTATCTTATCCTCTATCCTCTCCTATTCTCTATCATATCGTATCCTATATCCTATCCTATCATCCTTCACATCCTCTATCGTCTATCCTATCCTATCCCCTGTCATATCGTATCCTCTATCCAATCCTATACTCTATTATCTATCCTATCTATCTATCCCAATCCTATCCCATTCTCTATCCAATCCTATACTCTATACTATCCTATCCTCTGCCATATCCAATCATCCATCCTATCGTATCCTCTATCCTACCCGATCCTCTATCCTATCCTATCCTCTATCCTATCCCATGTTCTATCCTAGCCTATCCTGAATACTATCCTGTCCTCTATCATATCCTATCATCCATCCTTTCCTCTATCGTCTATCCTATACTATCCTCCATCCTATGCTATCATATCCTCTATACTACGGTACCCTCCATCTTCTATCGTATCATCTATCCTATCCTCCATCCTATCCTATCCTCTATCCTATCCTATATTCTATCCTATCCTATCCTGTATCCTATCCTCTCCTATCCTCTATCCTATCCTATCCTCTATCATATCCCATCATCCATCCTATCCTCTATCGTCTATCCTATCCTATCCTCTATCCCATCTTATCCTCTATCCTATTCTATCCTCTATCCCATCTTATCCTCTATCCTATCCTATCCTCCATCCTCTATCCTATACTCTATCCTATCCTATCCTCCATCCTATCGTATTCAATATAATATCCTATCCTCTATCCTATCCTATCCTCCATCCTACCCTATCCTCTATCATATCGTATCCTCCATCCTATGCTATCATATCCTCTATACTACGGTACCCTCCATCTTCTATCGTATCCTCTATCCTATCCTCCATCCTATCCTATCCTCTATCCTATCCTATCCTGTATCCTATCGTCTCCTATCCTCTATCCTATCCTATCCTCCATCATATCCCATCATCCATCCTATCCTCTATCGTCTATCCTATCCTATCCTCCATCCTCTATCCTATACTCTATCCTATCCTCTATCCTATCCTATCTTCTATCCTATCCTATCCTCTATCCTATCCTATCCTCCATCCTATCCTATCCTCTAACCTATCCTATCCTCTATCCTTTCCTATCAACCATCCTTTCCTCTATCATCTATCCTATACTATCCTCCATCCTATCCTATCCTATCCTCCATCCTCTATCCTATACTCTATACTATCCTATCCTCAATCCTATCGTATTCAATATAATATCCTGACCTCTATCCTATCCTATCCTCCATCCTACCCTATCCTCTATCCAATCGTATCCTCAATCCTATTCTATCCTCTATCCTATCCTATCCTCTATCCTATCCTATCCTCTATCCTATCCTATCCTCTATTCTATCCTATCCTGTATCCTATCGTCTCCTATCCTCTATCCTATCCTATCCTCTATCATATCCCATCATCCATCCTATCCTCTATCGTCTATCCTATCCTATCCTCCATCCTCTCTCCTATACTCTATCCTATCCTCTATCCTATCCTATCTTCTATCCTATCCTATCCTCTATCCTATCCTATCCTCCATCCTATCCTATCCTCTATCCTTTATCCTATCCTATCCTCCATCCTATCCTCTATCCTATCCTATCCTTTATCCTGTCCTACCCTCTATCCTATCCTATCCTATATCCTATCCTCTTCTCTATCCTACATCCTATCCTATTCTCTATCCTATATCCTATCCTATTCTGTATCCTATCCTATACTCTATACTATCCTATCCTCTATCCTATCCTATCCTCTATCCTATCCTATCCTCTATCCTATCCTATCCTCTATCCTATCCTATCCTCTATCCTACCCTACCCTCTATCCTATCCTATCCACTATCCTATCCGATCCTCTATCCTACCTTCTATCCTAACCTATCCTCAATCCTATCCTATCCACTATCCTATAATATCCTCTACCCCATACTCTATGCTATCCTATCCTCCATCCTATCCTATCCTCAATCCTATCGTATTCACTATCCTATCCTATCCTCTATCATATCCTATCATCCATCCTATCCTCTATCCTTTATCCTATCCTATCCTCCATCCTAACCTCTATCCTATCCTATCCTTTATCCTGTCCTATCCTCTATCGTATCCTATCCTATATCCTATCCTATTCTCTATCCTACATCCTATCCTATTCTCTATCCTATATCCTATCCTATTCTGTATCCTATCCTATACTCTATACTATCCTATCCTCTATCCTATCCTATCCTCTATCCTATCCTATCCTCTATCCTATCCTATCCTCTATCCTATCCTATCCTCTATCCTACCCTATCCTCTATCCTATCCTATCCACTATCCTATCCTATCCTCTATCCTACCTTCTATCCTAACCTATCCTCAATCCTATCCTATCCACTATCCTATAATATCCTCTACCCCATACTCTATGCTATCCTATCCTCTATCCTATCCTATCCTCTATTCTATCCTATCCTCTATCCTATCCTAGGCTCAATCCTATCCTATCCTCTATCCTATCCTATCCTCCATCCTATCCTCTATCCTATCCTATCCTCTATCCTATCCTATCCTCTATTCTATCCTATCCTCTATCCTATCCTATCCTCCATCCTATCCTATCTTCTATCCTATGCTATCCTCTATACTATCCTATCCTCCAACCTACCCTATCCTCTATCATATGTTATCCTCTATCCTATCCTATCCTCTATCCTATAATATCCTATATACTATCCTATTATCTATCCTATATCCTATCCTATTCTCTATCCAATCCTATACTCTGTACTATCCTATCCTCTGTTATATCCTATCATCCATCCTATCCTATCCTCTATTGTATATTATCCTCTATCCTATCCTATCCTCCATCCTCTATCCTATACTCTATCCTATCCTATCCTCTATCCTATCCTATCCTCTATCCCATCCTCTCCTCTATCCTATCCTATCCTCTTTAATATCCTATTATCCATCCTATCCTCTATCGTCTATCCTATCCTATCCTCTATCCTAACCTATCCTATCCTCTATCATATCCTATCATCCATCCTATCCTATCATCTATCCTATCCTATCCTCTATCCTATAATATCCTATATCCTATCCTATTCTCCATCCCATATCATATATTATTCTCTATCCTATATCCTATCCTATTCTGTATCCTATCCTATACTCTATACTATCCTATCCTCTAGCCTATCCTATCCTGCATCCTCTATCCTATACTCTATCCTATCCTCTGACATATCCTATCATCCAACCTACCCTATCCTTTATCCTATCTTATCCTCTATCCTATCCTATCCTCCATCCTCTATCCTATACTCTATCCAATCCTATCCTCTCTCCTATCCACTCCTCCATAATATCCTCTATCGTATCCTCCATCCTATCCTACCCTATCCTCTATCCTATACTATCCTCTATCCTATCCTATCCTCTATCCTATCCTGTCCCCTATACTATCCTATCCTCTATGCTATCCTATCCTCTATCATAACCTATCATCCATCCCATCCTCTATCGTATATCCTATCTTATCCTCTATCCTATCCTATCCTCCATCCTCTATCCTATCCTCTATCCTATCCTATCCTCTATCCTATCCTATCCTCTATCCTATCCTATCCTCTATCATATCGTATCCTCTATCCTATCCTATCATCCATCGCATCCTCTATCGTCTATCCTACCCTATCCTCTATCATATCGTATCCTCTATCCTATCCTATCCTCTATCCTATAATATCCTATATCCTATCCTATTATCTGTCCTATATCCTATATCCTATTATCTATCCTCTGTACTATCCTATCCTCTGTTATATCCTATCATCCATCCTATCCTATCCTCTATCCTATATTATCCTCTATCCTATCCTATCCTCCATCCTCTATCCTATACTCTATCCTATCCTACCCTCTATCCTATCCTATCCTCTATCCCATCCTCTCCTCTATCCTATCCTATCCTCTATAATATCCTATTATCCATCCTATCCTCTATCGTCTATCCTATCCTATCCTCTATCCTAACCTATCCTATCCTCTATCATATCCTATCATCCACCCTATCCTATCTTCTATCCTATCCTATCCTCTATCCTATAATATCCTTTATCCTATCCTATTCTCTATCCAATCCAATACTCTATACTATCCTATCCTCTGTCATGTCCTATCATCCATCCTACCCCATCCTCTATCCTATTTTATCCTCTATCCAATCCTACCCTCAATCCTATCCTATCAACCATCCTATCCTATCCTCAATCCTATCGTATTCACTATCCTATCCTATCCTCTATCATATCCTATCATCCATCCTATCCTCTATCCTTTATCCTATCCTATCCTCCATCCTATCCTCTATCCTATCCTATCCTTTATCCTGTCCTATCCTCTATCCTATCCTATCCTATATCCTATCCTATTCTCTATCCTACATCCTATCCTATTCTCTATCCTATATTCTATCCTATTCTGTATCCTATCCTATACTCTATACTATCCTATCCTCTATCCTATCCTATCCTCTATCCTATCCTATCCTCTATCCTATCCTATCCTCTATCCTATCCTATCCTCTATCCTACCCTATCCTCAATCCTATCCTATCCACTATCCTATAATATCCTCTACCCCATACTCTATGCTATCCTATCCTCTATCCTATCCTATCCTCTATTCTATCCTATCCTCTATCCTATCCTAGGCTCAATCCTATCCTATCCTCTATCCTATCCTATCCTCCATCCTATCCTCTATCCTATCCTATCCTCTATCCTATCCTATCCTCTATTCTATCCTATCCTCTATCCTATCCTATCCTCTATCCTATCCTATCCTCCATCCTATCCTATCCTCTATCCTATGCTATCCTCTATACTATCCTATCCTCCAACCTACCCTATCCTCTATCATATCGTATCCTCTATCCTATCCTATCCTCTATCCTATAATATCCTATATACTATCCTATTATCTATCCTATATCCTATCCTATTCTCCATCCCATATCATATATTATTCTCTATCCTATATCCTATCCTATTCTGTATCCTATCCTATACTCTATACTATCCTATCCTCTAGCCTATCCTATCCTGCATCCTCTATCCTATACTCTATCCTATCATCTGTCCTATCCTATCCTCTATCCTATCCTATCCTCTATCCTATCCTTTCCTCTATCCTATCCTATCCTCTATCATATCCTATCGTCTATCCTATCCTATCCTATCCTTTATCCCATCCTATCCTCTATCATATCCTATCATCCATCCTATCCTATCATCTATCATATCGTATCAACTATCCTATCCTATCCTCTATCCTATCCTATCCTCTTTCCTATCCTATCCTCTATCATATCGTATCATCCATCCTATCCTCTATCCTATCCTATCCTCTATCCTATCCTATCATCCATCCTATCCTCTATCCTATCTTATCCTCTATCTTATCCTATCCTCTATCCTATCCTCTTATCTATCCTATATCCCATCCTATTCTCTATCCAATCCTATACCCTATACTATCCTATCCTCTGTCATATCCTATCTTCCATCCTATCCTATCCTCTATCCTATCTTATCCTCTATCCTATCCTATTCTCCAGCCTCTATCCTATCCTCTATCCCACGCTACCCTGCATCTTCTATCGTATCATCTATCCTATCCTATCCTCTATCCTATCCTATCCTCCATTCTATCGTATCGTCTATCCTATCCTATCCTCTAAACTATCCACTCCTCCATCCTATCCTCTATCGTATCCTCTATCCTATCCTACTCTATCCTCTATCCTATACTATCCTCTATCCTATCCTATCCTCTATCCTATCCTATCCCCTATACTATCCTATCCTCTATGCTATCCTATCGTCTATCATAACCTATCATCCATCACACCCTCTATCGTATATCCTATCTTATCCTCTATCCTATCCTATCCTATCCATCCTATCCTATCCTCAATCCTATCTTATTCACTATCCTATCGTATCCTCTATAATATCCTATCATCCATCCTATCCTCTATCCTTTATCCTATCCTATCCTCCATCCTATCCTCTATCCTATCCTATCCTCTATCCTATAATATCCTATATCCTATCCTATTATCTATCCTATATCCTATCCTATCCTCTATCCAATCCTACCCTCAATCCTATCCTATCCTATCCTATCCATCCTATCCTATCCTCAATCGTATCGTATTCATTATCCTATCCTATCCTCTATCCTATACTATCCTCTATCCTATAATATCCCCTATCCTATCCTACTCTCTATCCTATATCATATCCTATTCTCTATCCTATATCCTATCCTATTCTGTATCCTATCCTATACTCTATCCTATCCTATCCTGCATCCTCTATCCTATACTCTATCCTATCCTCTGTCCTATCCTATCCTCTATCCTATACTCTATCCTATCCTCTGTCCTATCCTATCCTCTATCCTATACTATGCTCTATCCTATGCTATCCTATCCTCTATCCTATCCTATCCTCTATCCTATACTATCCTCTATCCTATCCTATCCTCTATCCTATCCTATCCTCTATCGTCTCCTGTCCTCTATCCTATCCAATCCCCTATCCTATCCTCTATCGTCTCCTATCATCTATCCTATCCAATCCCCTATCCTAACCAATCCCCTATCCTATCCTCTATCCTATCCTATCCTATCCGATCCTCTATCCTATGCTATCCTCTATCGTATCCTATCCTCTATGCTATCCACTATCCTATCCTATCCTCAATCCTATAATATCATCTTACCTATTCTATTCTCTATCCTATCCTATCCTCCACCCTATCCTATTTTGAATCCTATCCTATACTGCATCCTATAATATCCTCTATCGTAACCTATCCTCTATCCTATCCAATCGTATATTCTGTATCCTATCTTATCCTATCCTCTATCGTATCCTATCCTCTATCCTATACAATCCTATATCCTATCCTCTATCCTATCCTATCCTCTATCCGATTCTCTATCCTATCCTATCCTCTATCGTATCCTATCCTCTATGCTATCCAATCCGATATTCCTATCCTCTATCCTATCCAATCCTCTACCCTATCCAATCCTCTATCCTATCCACTATCCTATCCTATCCTCAATCCTATAATATCATCTTTCCTATTCTATTCTCTATCCTATCCTATCCTCCACCCTATCCTATCTTCAATCCTATCCTATACTCCATCCTATAATATCCTCTATCGTATCCTATCCTCCATCCTATCCAATCCTATATCCTATCCTCTATCCTATCCTATCCTCTATCCTATAAAATCCCCTATCCTATCCTCTGCCCTATCCTATCCTCTATCCTATCCTATCAGCTATCCTACCCTATCCTCTATCCTATCCTATCCTCTATCCTATTCTACCCTCTATCCTATCCTCTATCCTATCCTATCCTCTATCCTACGCTATCCTCTATCCTATTATATCCTCTATCCTATCCTATCCTCTATCCTATCCTGTCCTCTATCCTATCCTATCCTCTATCCTATCCTATCCTCTATCCTATCCTATCTTCTATGCTTTCCTATGCTACCCTATCCTATCGTCTATCCTATCCTATCCTCTATCCTATCAAATCCCCTGTCCTATCCTCTGTCCTATCCTATCCTCTATCCTATCCTATCCTCTATCCTATCCTATCCTCTATCCTATCCTATCCTCTATACTATTCTATCCTCTATCCTATCCTATCCTCTATCCTATCCTATCCTCTATCCTATAAAATCCCCTATCCTATCCTCTGCCCTATTCTATCCTCTATCCTATCCTATCAGCTATCCTGTCCTATCCTCTATCCTAACCCATCCTCTATCCTATTCTACCCTCTATCCTATCCTCTATCCTATCGTATCCTCAATCCTATCCTATCCTCTATCCTACGCTATCCTCTATCCTAACCTATCCTCTATCCTATCCTATCCTCTATCCTATCCTATCTTCTATCCTATCCTATCCTCTATCCTATCAATTCCCCTATCCTATCCAATCCTGTATCCTATCCAATCCTCTATCCTATCCTATCATCTATCCTATCCTGTCCTCTATCCTATGATATCCTCTATCCTATCCTATCATCTATCCTATCCTATCCTCTATCCTATCCTATCCTCTATCCTATCCTATCCTCTATCCTATCCTATCCTCTATCCTATCCTATTCTCTATCCTATCCTATCTTCTATCCTATCCTATCGTCTATCCTATCAAATCCCCTATCCTATCCTGTATCCTATCCAATCCTCTATCCTATCCTGTATCCTATCCAATCCTCTATCCTATCCTATCATCTATCCACAATCCTATCCTTTCCTGTATCCAATCCTATCCTCAATCCTGTCCTTTCCTGTATCCTATCCTATCCTCTATCCTCTATCCCATCCAATCCTCTATCCTATCCTATCCTCTATCCTATCCTATCCTCTATCCTATCCTCTATCCAATCCTCTGTCCTATCCTATCCTCTATCCTATCCTATACTCTATCCTATCGTATCCTCTATCCTATCCTATCCTCTATCCTACGCTATCCTCTATCCTATCCAATCCTCTATCCTATCCTATCCTCTATCCTATCCTATCATCTATCCTATCCTATCCTCTATCCTATCCTGTCCTCTATCCTATCCTATCCTCTATCCCATCATATCCTCTATCCTATCCTATCCTCTATCCTATCCTCTCCTCTATCCTATCCTATTCTCTATCGTATCCTATCATCTATCCTCAATCCTATCCTTTCCTGTATCCTATCCTATCCTCTATCCTATCAAATCCTCTGTCGTATCCTATCCCCTATCCTATCCTCTATCCTATCCTATCCTCTATCCTATCCTATCCTCTATCCTATCCTATCTTCTATCCTATCCTATCCTCTATCCTATCAATTCCCCTATCCTATCCAATCCTGTATCCTATCCAATCCTCTATCCTATCCTATCATCTATCCTATCCTATCCTCTATCCTATGATATCTTCTATCCTATCCTATCATCTATCCTATCCTATCCTCTATCCTATCCTATCCTCTATCCTATCCTATCCTCTATCCTATCCTATCCTCTATCCGATCCTATTCTCTATCCTATCCTATCTTCTATCCTATCATATACTCTATCCTATCAAATCCCCTATCCTATCCTCTATCCTATCTTATCCTCTGTCCTATCTAATCCTCTATCCTATCCTATCCTCTATCCTATCCTATACTCTATCCTATCCTATCCCCTATCCTATCCTATCTTCTATCCTATCCTATCCTCTATCCTATCTAATCCCCTATCCTATCCTCTATCCTATCCTATCCTGTATCCTATCCAATCCTCTATCCTAACCTCTGTCCTATCCTATCCTCTATCCTACCCTATCCTCTATCCTATCCTATCCTCTATCCTATCCTATCCTCTATTATATCCTATCCTCTATCCTATCCTATCCTCTATCCTATCCTATCCTCTATCCTATAAAATCCCCTATCCTATGCTCTGCCCTATCCTATCCTCTATCCTATCCTATCAGCTATCCTATCCTATCCTCTATCCTATCCCATCCTTTATCCTATTCTACCCTCTATCCTATCCTCTATCCTATCGTATCCTCTATCCTATCCTATCCTCTATCCTACGCTATTCTCTATCCTATCCTATCCTCTATCCTATCCTATCCTCTATCCTATCCTATCTTCTATCCTATCCTATCCTCTATCCTATCCTATCCTCTATCCTGTCAAATCCCCTATCCTATCCTCTGTCCTATCCTATCCTCTATCCTATCCTATCCTCTATCCTATCCTATCCTTTCCTGTATCATATCCAATCCTCTATCCTATCCTGTCCTCTATCCTATCCTATCCTCTATCCTATCCTATCCTCTATCCTATCCTATCCTCTATCCTATCCTATCCTCTATCCTATCCTATCCTCTATCCTATCCTATCATCTATCCTATCCTACCCTCTATCCTATCCTATCCTCCATCCTATCCTATCCTCTATCCTATCCTATCCTCTATCCTATCCTATCCTCTATCCTATCCTATCCTCTATCCTATCCTATCTTCTATCCTATCCTAGCCTCTATCCTATCCTATCCTCTATCCTATCCTCTATCCTATCCTATCCTCTATCCTATCATATCCTCTATCCTATCCTATCTTCTATCCTTTCCTATCCTCTATCCTATCCTCTATTCAATCCTCCATCCTATCCTATCCTCTATCCTATCCTATCCTCTATCCTATCCTATCCTCTATCCTATCAAATCCCCTATCCTATCCTCTGTCCTATCCTATCCTCTATCCTATCCTATCCTCTATCCTATCCTATTCTCTATCCTATCCTATCTTCTATCCTATCCTATCCTCTATCCTATCAAATCCCCTATCCTATGCTCTATCCTATCCTATCCTCTGTCCTATCTAATCCTCTATCCTATCCTATCCTCTATCCTATCCTATCCTCTATCCTATCCTATCCTCTATCCTATCCTATCCTCTATCCTATCCTATCCTTTCCTGTATCATATCCAATCCTCTATCCTATCCTGTCCTCTATCCTATCCTATCCTCTATCCTATCCTATCCAATCCCGTAACCTATCCTCTATTCTATCCTATCGTGTATCCAATCCTATCCTCAATCCTATCCATTCCTGTATCCTATCCTATCCTCTATCCTATCAAATCCTCTGTCCTATCCTATCCTCTATCCTATCGAATCCTATATCCTATCCTCTATCCTATCCTATCCTCTATCCTATCCTATCCTCTATCCTATCCTATCTTCTATCCTATCCTATCCTCTATCCTATCCTATCCTCTATCCTATCCTATCTTCTATCCTATCCTATCCTCTATCCTATCAATTCCCCTATCCTATACAATCCTGTATCCTATCCAATCCTCTATCCTATCCTATCATCTATCCTATCCTATCCTCTATCCTATGATATCCTCTATCCTATCCTATCATCTATCCTATCCTATCCTCTATCCTATCCTATCCTCTATCCTATCCTATCCCCTATCCTATCCTATTCTCGAATCCTATCCTATCTTCTATCCTATCCTATCCTCTATCCTATCCTATCCTCTATCCTATCCTTTCCTCTATCCTATCCTATCCTCTATCATATCCTATCGTCTATCCTATCCTATCCTATCCTTTATCCCATCCTATCCTCTATCATATCCTATCATCCATCCTATCCTATCATCTATCATATCGTATCAACTATCCTATCCTATCCTCTATCCTATCCTATCCTCTTTCCTATCCTATCCTCTATCATATCGTATCATCCATCCTATCCTCTATCCTATCCTATCCTCTATCCTATCCTATCATCCATCCTATCCTCTATCCTATCTTATCCTCTATCTTATCCTATCCTCTATCCTATCCTCTTATCTATCCTATATCCCATCCTATTCTCTATCCAATCCTATACCCTATACTATCCTATCCTCTGTCATATCCTATCTTCCATCCTATCCTATCCTCTATCCTATCTTATCCTCTATCCTATCCTATTCTCCAGCCTCTATCCTATCCTCTATCCCACGCTACCCTGCATCTTCTATCGTATCATCTATCCTATCCTATCCTCTATCCTATCCTATCCTCCATTCTATCGTATCGTCTATCCTATCCTATCCTCTAAACTATCCACTCCTCCATCCTATCCTCTATCGTATCCTCTATCCTATCCTACTCTATCCTCTATCCTATACTATCCTCTATCCTATCCTATCCTCTATCCTATCCTATCCCCTATACTATCCTATCCTCTATGCTATCCTATCGTCTATCATAACCTATCATCCATCACACCCTCTATCGTATATCCTATCTTATCCTCTATCCTATCCTATCCTATCCATCCTATCCTATCCTCAATCCTATCTTATTCACTATCCTATCGTATCCTCTATAATATCCTATCATCCATCCTATCCTCTATCCTTTATCCTATCCTATCCTCCATCCTATCCTCTATCCTATCCTATCCTCTATCCTATAATATCCTATATCCTATCCTATTATCTATCCTATATCCTATCCTATCCTCTATCCAATCCTACCCTCAATCCTATCCTATCCTATCCTATCCATCCTATCCTATCCTCAATCGTATCGTATTCATTATCCTATCCTATCCTCTATCCTATACTATCCTCTATCCTATAATATCCCCTATCCTATCCTACTCTCTATCCTATATCATATCCTATTCTCTATCCTATATCCTATCCTATTCTGTATCCTATCCTATACTCTATCCTATCCTATCCTGCATCCTCTATCCTATACTCTATCCTATCCTCTGTCCTATCCTATCCTCTATCCTATACTCTATCCTATCCTCTGTCCTATCCTATCCTCTATCCTATACTATGCTCTATCCTATGCTATCCTATCCTCTATCCTATCCTATCCTCTATCCTATACTATCCTCTATCCTATCCTATCCTCTATCCTATCCTATCCTCTATCGTCTCCTGTCCTCTATCCTATCCAATCCCCTATCCTATCCTCTATCGTCTCCTATCATCTATCCTATCCAATCCCCTATCCTAACCAATCCCCTATCCTATCCTCTATCCTATCCTATCCTATCCGATCCTCTATCCTATGCTATCCTCTATCGTATCCTATCCTCTATGCTATCCACTATCCTATCCTATCCTCAATCCTATAATATCATCTTACCTATTCTATTCTCTATCCTATCCTATCCTCCACCCTATCCTATTTTGAATCCTATCCTATACTGCATCCTATAATATCCTCTATCGTAACCTATCCTCTATCCTATCCAATCGTATATTCTGTATCCTATCTTATCCTATCCTCTATCGTATCCTATCCTCTATCCTATACAATCCTATATCCTATCCTCTATCCTATCCTATCCTCTATCCGATTCTCTATCCTATCCTATCCTCTATCGTATCCTATCCTCTATGCTATCCAATCCGATATTCCTATCCTCTATCCTATCCAATCCTCTACCCTATCCAATCCTCTATCCTATCCACTATCCTATCCTATCCTCAATCCTATAATATCATCTTTCCTATTCTATTCTCTATCCTATCCTATCCTCCACCCTATCCTATCTTCAATCCTATCCTATACTCCATCCTATAATATCCTCTATCGTATCCTATCCTCCATCCTATCCAATCCTATATCCTATCCTCTATCCTATCCTCTATCCTATCCTATCCGCTAACCCTATCCTATACTCTATCCTATAATATCCCTAATAATATCCTATCCTCTATCCTATCCTATCCTCTATCCTATCCTATATTCTATCCTATCCTATCCTCTATCCTATCCAATCCCCTATTCTATCCAATCCTATATCCTATCCTCTATCCTATCCTATCCTATCCGATCCTCTATCCTATCCTATCCTCTATCGTATCCTATCCTCTATGCTATCCAATCCGATATTCCTATCCTCTATCCTATCCAATCACCTACCCTATCCAATCCTCTATCCTATCCAATCTTCTATCCTATCCTAACCTCTATCCTATCCTCTATCCTATCCTGTCCTCTATCCTAGCCTATCCTCTATCCTATCCTATCCAATCCCCTATCGTATCCTATCCTCTATCCTATCCTATCCTCTATCCTATCCTATCCTCTATCATATCCTATCGTCTATCCTATCCTATCCTCTATCCTATCAAATCCCCTATCCTATCCTCTGTCCTATCCTATCCTCTATCCTATCCTATCCTCTATCCTATCCTATCCTCTATCCTATAAAATCCCCTATCCTATCCTCTGCCCTATCCTATCCTCTATCCTATCCTATCAGCTATCCTACCCTATCCTCTATCCTATCCTATCCTCTATCCTATTCTACCCTCTATCCTATCCTCTATCCTATCCTATCCTCTATCCTACGCTATCCTCTATCCTATTATATCCTCTATCCTATCCTATCCTCTATCCTATCCTGTCCTCTATCCTATCCTATCCTCTATCCTATCCTATCCTCTATCCTATCCTATCTTCTATGCTTTCCTATGCTACCCTATCCTATCGTCTATCCTATCCTATCCTCTATCCTATCAAATCCCCTGTCCTATCCTCTGTCCTATCCTATCCTCTATCCTATCCTATCCTCTATCCTATCCTATCCTCTATCCTATCCTATCCTCTATACTATTCTATCCTCTATCCTATCCTATCCTCTATCCTATCCTATCCTCTATCCTATAAAATCCCCTATCCTATCCTCTGCCCTATTCTATCCTCTATCCTATCCTATCAGCTATCCTGTCCTATCCTCTATCCTATCCCATCCTCTATCCTATTCTACCCTCTATCCTATCCTCTATCCTATCGTATCCTCAATCCTATCCTATCCTCTATCCTACGCTATCCTCTATCCTAACCTATCCTCTATCCTATCCTATCCTCTATCCTATCCTATCTTCTATCCTATCCTATCCTCTATCCTATCAATTCCCCTATCCTATCCAATCCTGTATCCTATCCAATCCTCTATCCTATCCTATCATCTATCCTATCCTGTCCTCTATCCTATGATATCCTCTATCCTATCCTATCATCTATCCTATCCTATCCTCTATCCTATCCTATCCTCTATCCTATCCTATCCTCTATCCTATCCTATCCTCTATCCTATCCTATTCTCTATCCTATCCTATCTTCTATCCTATCCTATCGTCTATCCTATCAAATCCCCTATCCTATCCTGTATCCTATCCAATCCTCTATCCTATCCTGTATCCTATCCAATCCTCTATCCTATCCTATCATCTATCCACAATCCTATCCTTTCCTGTATCCAATCCTATCCTCAATCCTGTCCTTTCCTGTATCCTATCCTATCCTCTATCCTCTATCCCATCCAATCCTCTATCCTATCCTATCCTCTATCCTATCCTATCCTCTATCCTATCCTCTATCCAATCCTCTGTCCTATCCTATCCTCTATCCTATCCTATACTCTATCCTATCGTATCCTCTATCCTATCCTATCCTCTATCCTACGCTATCCTCTATCCTATCCAATCCTCTATCCTATCCTATCCTCTATCCTATCCTATCATCTATCCTATCCTATCCTCTATCCTATCCTGTCCTCTATCCTATCCTATCCTCTATCCCATCATATCCTCTATCCTATCCTATCCTCTATCCTATCCTCTCCTCTATCCTATCCTATTCTCTATCGTATCCTATCATCTATCCTCAATCCTATCCTTTCCTGTATCCTATCCTATCCTCTATCCTATCAAATCCTCTGTCGTATCCTATCCCCTATCCTATCCTCTATCCTATCCTATCCTCTATCCTATCCTATCCTCTATCCTATCCTATCTTCTATCCTATCCTATCCTCTATCCTATCAATTCCCCTATCCTATCCAATCCTGTATCCTATCCAATCCTCTATCCTATCCTATCATCTATCCTATCCTATCCTCTATCCTATGATATCTTCTATCCTATCCTATCATCTATCCTATCCTATCCTCTATCCTATCCTATCCTCTATCCTATCCTATCCTCTATCCTATCCTATCCTCTATCCGATCCTATTCTCTATCCTATCCTATCTTCTATCCTATCATATACTCTATCCTATCAAATCCCCTATCCTATCCTCTATCCTATCTTATCCTCTGTCCTATCTAATCCTCTATCCTATCCTATCCTCTATCCTATCCTATACTCTATCCTATCCCATCCCCTATCCTATCCTATCTTCTATCCTATCCTATCCTCTATCCTATCTAATCCCCTATCCTATCCTCTATCCTATCCTATCCTGTATCCTATCCAATCCTCTATCCTAACCTCTGTCCTATCCTATCCTCTATCCTACCCTATCCTCTATCCTATCCTATCCTCTATCCTATCCTATCCTCTATTATATCCTATCCTCTATCCTATCCTATCCTCTATCCTATCCTATCCTCTATCCTATAAAATCCCCTATCCTATGCTCTGCCCTATCCTATCCTCTATCCTATCCTATCAGCTATCCTATCCTATCCTCTATCCTATCCCATCCTTTATCCTATTCTACCCTCTATCCTATCCTCTATCCTATCGTATCCTCTATCCTATCCTATCCTCTATCCTACGCTATTCTCTATCCTATCCTATCCTCTATCCTATCCTATCCTCTATCCTATCCTATCTTCTATCCTATCCTATCCTCTATCCTATCCTATCCTCTATCCTGTCAAATCCCCTATCCTATCCTCTGTCCTATCCTATCCTCTATCCTATCCTATCCTCTATCCTATCCTATCCTTTCCTGTATCATATCCAATCCTCTATCCTATCCTGTCCTCTATCCTATCCTATCCTCTATCCTATCCTATCCTCTATCCTATCCTATCCTCTATCCTATCCTATCCTCTATCCTATCCTATCCTCTATCCTATCCTATCATCTATCCTATCCTACCCTCTATCCTATCCTATCCTCCATCCTATCCTATCCTCTATCCTATCCTATCCTCTATCCTATCCTATCCTCTATCCTATCCTATCCTCTATCCTATCCTATCTTCTATCCTATCCTAGCCTCTATCCTATCCTATCCTCTATCCTATCCTCTATCCTATCCTATCCTCTATCCTATCATATCCTCTATCCTATCCTATCTTCTATCCTTTCCTATCCTCTATCCTATCCTCTATTCAATCCTCCATCCTATCCTATCCTCTATCCTATCCTATCCTCTATCCTATCCTATCCTCTATCCTATCAAATCCCCTATCCTATCCTCTGTCCTATCCTATCCTCTATCCTATCCTATCCTCTATCCTATCCTATTCTCTATCCTATCCTATCTTCTATCCTATCCTATCCTCTATCCTATCAAATCCCCTATCCTATGCTCTATCCTATCCTATCCTCTGTCCTATCTAATCCTCTATCCTATCCTATCCTCTATCCTATCCTATCCTCTATCCTATCCTATCCTCTATCCTATCCTATCCTCTATCCTATCCTATCCTTTCCTGTATCATATCCAATCCTCTATCCTATCCTGTCCTCTATCCTATCCTATCCTCTATCCTATCCTATCCAATCCCGTAACCTATCCTCTATTCTATCCTATCGTGTATCCAATCCTATCCTCAATCCTATCCATTCCTGTATCCTATCCTATAATCTATCCTATCAAATCCTCTGTCCTATCCTATCCTCTATCCTATCGAATCCTATATCCTATCCTCTATCCTATCCTATCCTCTATCCTATCCTATCCTCTATCCTATCCTATCTTCTATCCTATCCTATCCTCTATCCTATCCTATCCTCTATCCTATCCTATCTTCTATCCTATCCTATCCTCTATCCTATCAATTCCCCTATCCTATACAATCCTGTATCCTATCCAATCCTCTATCCTATCCTATCATCTATCCTATCCTATCCTCTATCCTATGATATCCTCTATCCTATCCTATCATCTATCCTATCCTATCCTCTATCCTATCCTATCCTCTATCCTATCCTATCCCCTATCCTATCCTATTCTCGAATCCTATCCTATCTTCTATCCTATCCTATCCTCTATCCTATCCTATCCTCTATCCTATCCTATCCTCTATCCTATCCTATCTTCTATCCTATCCTAGCCTCTATCTTATCCTATCCTCTATCCTATCCTCTATCCTATCCTATCCTCTATCCTATCCTATCCTCTATCCTATCCTATCTTCTATCCTTTCCTATCCTCTATCCTATCCTCTATCCAATCCTCCATCCTATCCTATCCTCTATCCTATCCTATCCTCTATCCTATCCTATCCTCTATCCTATCCTCTGTCCTATCCTATCCTCTATCCTATCCTATCCTCTATCCTATCCTATCCTTTCCTGTATCATATCCAATCCTCTATCCTATCCTGTCCTCTATCCTATCCTATCCTCTATCCTATCCTATCCTCTATCCTATCCTATCCTCTAACCTATCCTATCCTCTATCCTATCCTATCCTCTATCCTATCCTATCCTCTATCCTATCCTATCATCTATCCTATCCTACCCTCTATCCTATCCTATCCTCTATCCTATCCTATCCTCTATCCTATCCTATCCTCTATCCTTTCCTATCCTGTATCCTATCCTATCCTCTATCCTATCCTATCCTCTATCCTACCCTATCCTCCATTCTAAACTATCCTCTATCCTATCCTATCCTCTATACTATCCTATCCTCTATGCTATCCCATCGTCTATCATAACCTATCATACATCGCATCTTCTATCGTCATTCCTATCCTATTCTCCACCCTATCCTATCCTCTATCATATCGTATCCTCTATCCGATCCAATCCCATATCATATCGTATCCTCTATCCTATCCTATCCTCCATCCTATCCTATCCTCTATCCTATCATATGCTCTATCCTATCCTATCCTCTATTCTATCCCATCCTCCATCCTATCCTCTCCGCCATCCTCTATCCTATACTCTATCCTATCCTCTATCCTATCCTATCCTGCATCCTCTATCCTATACTCTATCCTATCCTCTGTCCTATCCTATCCTCTATCCTATACTCTATGGTATCCTCCGTCCTATCCTATCCTCTATCCTATCCTGTATCCTATCCTATCCTCTATCCTATCCTATCCTCTATCCTATCCTATCCTCTATCCTATCCTATCCTCCATTCTATCCTGTCCTCTATCCTATCCTATCCTCTATCCTATCCTATCCTCTATACTATCCTATCCCCTATGCTATCCTATCGTCTATCATAACCTATCATCCATCGGATCCTCTATCGTCATTCCTATCTTATCCTCTATCCTATCCTATTCTCTATCATATCGTATCCTATATCCTATCCTATCATCCTTCGCATCCTCTATCGTCTATCCTATCCTATCCCCTGTCATATCGTATCCTCTATCCAATCCTATACTCTATTATCTATCCTATCTATCTATCCCAATCCTATCCCATTCTCTATCCAATCCTATACTCTATACTATCCTATCCTCTGCCATATCCAATCATCCATCCTATCCTATCCTCTATCCTACCCGATCCTCTATCCTATCCTATCCTCTATCCTATCCCATGTTCTATCCTAGCCTATCCTGAATACTATCCTGTCCTCTATCATATCCTATCATCCATCCTTTCCTCTATCGTCTATCCTATACTATCCTCCATCCTATGCTATCATATCCTCTATACTACGGTACCCTCCATCTTCTATCGTATCATCTATCCTATCCTCCATCCTATCCTATCCTCTATCCAATCGTGTCCTCAATCCTATCCTATCCTCTATCCAATCGTATCCTCAATCCTATTCTATCCTCTACCCTATCCTATCCTCTATCCTATCCTATATTCTATCCTATCCTATCCTGTATCCTATCCTCTCCTATCCTCTATCCTATCCTATCCTCTATCATATCCCATCATCCATCCTATCCTCTATCGTCTATCCTATCCTATCCTCTATCCCATCTTATCCTCTATCCTATTCTATCCTCTATCCCATCTTATCCTCTATCCTATCCTATCCTCCATCCTCTATCCTATACTCTATCCTATCCTATCCTCCATCCTATCGTATTCAATATAATATCCTATCCTCTATCCTATCCTATCCTCCATCCTACCCTATCCTCTATCATATCGTATCCTCCATCCTATGCTATCATATCCTCTATACTACGGTACCCTCCATCTTCTATCGTATCATCTATCCTATCCTCCATCCTATCCTATCCTCTATCCTATCCTATCCTGTATCCTATCGTCTCCTATCCTCTATCCTATCCTATCCTCTATCATATCCCATCATCCATCCTATCCTCTATCGTCTATCCTATCCTATCCTCCATCCTCTATCCTATACTCTATCCTATCCTCTATCCTATCCTATCTTCTATCCTATCCTATCCTCTATCCTATCCTATCCTCCATCCTATCCTATCCTCTAACCTATCCTATCCTCTATCCTTTCCTATCAACCATCCTTTCCTCTATCATCTATCCTATACTATCCTCCATCCTATCCTATCCTATCCTCCATCCTCTATCCTATACTCTATACTATCCTATCCTCAATCCTATCGTATTCAATATAATATCCTATCCTCTATCCTATCCTATCCTCCATCCTACCCTATCCTCTATCCAATCGTATCCTCAATCCTATTCTATCCTCTATCCTATCCTATCCTCTATCCTATCCTATCCTCTATCCTATCCTATCCTCTATTCTATCCTATCCTGTATCCTATCGTCTCCTATCCTCTATCCTATCCTATCCTCTATCATATCCCATCATCCATCCTATCCTCTATCGTCTATCCTATCCTATCCTCCATCCTCTATCCTATACTCTATCCTATCCTCTATCCTATCCTATCTTCTATCCTATCCTATCCTCTATCCTATCCTATCCTATCCTCCATCCTATCCTATCCTCTATCCTTTATCCTATCCTATCCTCCATCCTATCGTATCCTCTATCCGATCCAATCCCATATCATATCGTATCCTCTATCCTATCCTATCCTGCATCCTCTATCCTATACTCTATCCTATCATCCATCCTATCCTATCCTCTATCCTACCCGATCCTCTATCGTATCCTATCCTCTATCCTATCCCATGTTCTATCCTAGCCTATCCTGAATACTATCCTGTCCTCTATCATATCCTATCATCCATCCTTTCCTCGATCGTCTATCCTATACTATCCTCCATCCTATGCTATCATATCCTCTATACTACGGTACCCTCCATCTTCTATCGTATCATCTATCCTATCCTCTACCCTATCCTATCCTCTATCATATCCTATATTCTATCCTATCCTATCCTGTATCCTATCCTCTCCTATCCTCTATCCTATCCTATCCTCTATCATATCCCATCATCCATCCTATCCTCTATCGTCTATCCTATCCTATCCTCCATCCTCTATCCTATACCCTATCCTATCCTCTATCCTATCCTATCTTCTATCCTATCCTATCCTCTATCCTATCCTATCCTCCATCCTATCCTATCCTCTAACCTATCCTATCCTCTATCCTTTCCTATCAACCATCCTTTCCTCTATCATCTATCCTATACTATCCTCCATCCTATCCTATCCTCTATGCTATCCTATCCTCTATCCTATCCTATCCTCTATTCTATCCTATCCTGTATCCTATCGTCTCCTATCCTCTATCCTATCCTATCCTCTATCATATCCCATCATCCATCCTATCCTCTATCGTCTATCCTATCCTATCCTCCATCCTCTATCCTATACTCTATCCTATCCTCTATCCTATCCTATCTTCTATCCTATCCTATCCTCTATCCTATCCTATCCTATCCTCCATCCTATCCTATCCTCTATCCTTTATCCTATCCTATCCTCCATCCTATCCTCTATCCTATCCTATCCTTTATCCTGTCCTATCCTCTATCCTATCCTATCCTATATCCTATCCTCTTCTCTATCCTACATCCTATCCTATTCTCTATCCTATATCCTATCCTATTCTGTATCCTATCCTATACTCTATACTATCCTATCCTCTATCCTATCCTATCCTCTATCCTATCCTATCCTCTATCCTATCCTATCCTCTATCCTATCCTATCCTCTATCCTACCCTATCCTCTATCCTATCCTATCCACTATCCTATCCTATCCTCTATCCTACCTTCTATCCTAACCTATCCTCAATCCTATCCTATCCACTATCCTATAATATCCTCTACCCCATACTCTATGCTATCCTATCCTCTATCCTATCCTATCCTCTATTCTATCCTATCCTCTATCCTATCCTAGTCTCAATCCTATCCTATCCTCTATCCTATCCTATCCTCCATCCTATCCTCTATCCTATCCTATCCTCTATCCTATCCTAGTCTCAATCCTATCCTATCCTCTATCCTATCCTATCCTCCATCCTATCCTCTATCCTATCCTATCCTCTATCCTATCCTATCCTCTATTCTATCCTATCCTCTATCCTATCCTATCCTCTATCCTATTATATCCTCCATCCTATCCTATCCTCTATCCTATGCTATCCTCTATACTATCCTGTCCTCCAACCTACCCTATCCTCTATCATATCGTATCCTCTATCCTATCCTATCCTCTATCCTATAATATCCTATATCCTATCCTATTATCTATCCTATATCCTATCCTATTATCTATCCTATATCCTATCCTATTCTCTATCCAATCCTATACTCTGTACTATCCTATCCTCTGTTATATCCTATCATCCATCCTATCCTATCCTCTATCCTATATTATCCTCTATCCTATCCTATCCTCCATCCTCTATCCTATACTCTATCCTATCCTACCCTCTATCCTATCCTATCCTCTATCCCATCCTCTCCTCTATCCTATCCTATCCTCTATAATATCCTATTATCCATCCTATCCTCTATCGTCTATCCTATCCTATCATCTATCCTATCCTACCCTCTATCCTATCCTATCCTCTATCCTATCCTATCCTCTATCCTATCCTATCCTCTATCCTTTCCTATCCTGTATCCTATCCTATCCTCTATCCTATCCTATCCTCTATCCTACCCTATCCTCCATTCTAAACTATCCTCTATCCTATCCTATCCTCTATCCTATCCTATCCTCTATACTATCCTATCCTCTATGCTATTCCATCGTCTATCATAACCTATCATACATCGCATCTTCTATCGTCATTCCTATCCTATTCTCCACCCTATCCTATCCTCTATCATATCGTATCCTCTATCCGATCCAATCCCATATCATATCGTATCCTCTATCCTATCCTATCCTGCATCCTCTATCCTATACTCTATCCTATCCTCTGTCCTATCCTATCCTCTATCCTATACTCTATGGTATCCTCCGTCCTATCCTATCCTCTATCCTATCCTGTATCCTATCCTATCCTCTATCCTATCCTATCCTCTATCCTATCCTATCCTCTATCCTATCCTATCCTCCATTCTATCCTGTCCTCTATCCTATCCTATCCTCTATCCTATCCTATCCTCTATACTATCCTATCCTCTATGCTATTCCATCGTCTATCATAACCTATCATACATCGCATCTTCTATCGTCATTCCTATCCTATTCTCCACCCTATCCTATCCTCTATCATATCGTATCCTCTATCCGATCCAATCCCATATCATATCGTATCCTCTATCCTATCCTATCCTGCATCCTCTATCCTATACTCTATCCTATCATCCATCCTATCCTATCCTCTATCCTACCCGATCCTCTATCGTATCCTATCCTCTATCCTATCCCATGTTCTATCCTAGCCTATCCTGAATACTATCCTGTCCTCTATCATATCCTATCATCCATCCTTTCCTCGATCGTCTATCCTATACTATCCTCCATCCTATGCTATCATATCCTCTATACTACGGTACCCTCCATCTTCTATCGTATCATCTATCCTATCCTCTACCCTATCCTATCCTCTATCATATCCTATATTCTATCCTATCCTATCCTGTATCCTATCCTCTCCTATCCTCTATCCTATCCTATCCTCTATCATATCCCATCATCCATCCTATCCTCTATCGTCTATCCTATCCTATCCTCCATCCTCTATCCTATACCCTATCCTATCCTCTATCCTATCCTATCTTCTATCCTATCCTATCCTCTATCCTATCCTATCCTCCATCCTAACCTATCCTCTAACCTATCCTATCCTCTATCCTTTCCTATCAACCATCCTTTCCTCTATCATCTATCCTATACTATCCTCCATCCTATCCTATCCTATCCTCCATCCTCTATCCTATACTCTATACTATCCTATCCTCAATCCTATCGTATTCAATATAATATCCTAACCTCTATCCTATCCTATCCTCCATCCTACCCTATCCTCTATCCAATCGTATCCTCAATCCTATTCTATCCTCTATCCTATCCTATCCTCTATCCTATCCTATCCTCTATCCTATCCTATCCTCTATTCTATCCTATCCTGTATCCTATCGTCTCCTATCCTCTATCCTATCCTATCCTCTATCATATCCCATCATCCATCCTATCCTCTATCGTCTATCCTATCCTATCCTCCATCCTCTATCCTATACTCTATCCTATCCTCTATCCTATCCTATCTTCTATCCTATCCTATCCTCTATCCTATCCTATCCTCCATCCTATCCTATCCTCTATCCTTTATCCTATCCTATCCTCCATCCTATCCTCTATCCTATCCTATCCTTTATCCTGTCCTATCCTCTATCCTATCCTATCCTATATCCTATCCTCTTCTCTATCCTACATCCTATCCTATTCTCTATCCTATATCCTATCCTATTCTGTATCCTATCCTATACACTATACTATCCTATCCTCTATCCTATCCTATCCTCTATCCTATCCTATCCTCTATCCTATCCTATCCTCTATCCTATCCTATCCTCCATCCTCTATCCTATACTCTATCCTATCCTATCCTCTATCCTATCCTATCCTCTATCCCATCCTCTCCTCTATCCTATCCTATCCTCTATAATATCCTATTATCCATCCTATCCTCTATCGTCTATCCTATCCTATCCTCTATCCTAACCTATCCTATCCTCTATCATATCCTATCATCCACCCTATCCTATCATCTATCCTATACTATCCTCTATCCTATAATATCCTATATCCTATCCTATTCTCTATCCAATCCTATACTCTATACTATCCTATCCTCTATCCTATCCTATCCTCTATCCTATCCTATCCTCTATCCTATCCTATCCTCTATCCTACCCTATCCTCTATCCTATCCTATCTACTATCCTATCCTATCCTCTATCCTACCTTCTATCCTAACCTATCCTCAATCCTATCCTATCCACTATCCTATAATATCCTCTACCCCATACTCTATGCTATCCTATCCTCTATCCTATCCTATCCTCTATTCTATCCTATCCTCTATCCTATCCTAGGCTCAATCCTATCCTATCCTCTATCCTATCCTATCCTCCATCCTATCCTCTATCCTATCCTATCCTCTATCCTATCCTATCCTCTATTCTATCCTATCCTCTATCCTATCCTATCCTCCATCCTATCCTATCTTCTATCCTATGCTTTCCTCTATACTATCCTATCCTCCAACCTACCCTATCCTCTATCATATCGTATCCTCTATCCTATCCTATCCTCTATCCTATAATATCCTATATACTATCCTATTATCTATCCTATATCCTATCCTATTCTCTATCCAATCCTATACTCTGTACTATCCTATCCTCTGTTATATCCTATCATCCATCCTATCCTATCCTCTATTGTATATTATCCTCTATCCTATCCTATCCTCCATCCTCTATCCTATACTCTATCCTATCCTATCCTCTATCCTATCCTATCCTCTATCCCATCCTCTCCTCTATCCTATCCTATCCTCTATAATATCCTATTATCCATCCTATCCTCTATCGTCTATCCTATCCTATCCTCTATTCTAACCTATCCTATCCTCTATCATATCCTATCATCCATCCTATCCTATCATCTATCCTATCCTATCCTCTATCCTATAATATCCTATATCCTATCCTATTCTCCATCCCATATCATATATTATTCTCTATCCTATATCCTATCCTATTCTGTATCCTATCCTATACTCTATACTATCCTATCCTCTAGCCTATGCTATCCTGCATCCTCTATCCTATACTCTATCCTATCCTCTGACATATCCTATCATCCAACCTACCCTATCCTTTATCCTATCTTATCCTCTATCCTATCCTATCCTCCATCCTCTATCCTATACTCTATCCAATCCTATCCTCTCTCCTATCCACTCCTCCATAATATCCTCTATCGTATCCTCTATCCTATCCTACCCTATCCTCTATCCTATACTATCCTCTATCCTATCCTATCCTCTATCCTATCCTGTCCCCTATACTATCCTATCCTCTATGCTATCCTATCCTCTATCATAACCTATCATCCATCCCATCCGCTATCGTATATCCTATCTTATCCTCTATCCTATCCTATCCTCCATCCTCTATCCTATACTCTATCCTATCCTCTATCCTATCCTATCCTCTATCCTATCCTATCCTCTATCATATCGTATCCTCTATCCCATCCTCTCCTCTATCCTATCCTATCCTCTATAATATCCTATTATCCAACCTATCCTCTATCGTCTATCCTATCCTATCCTCTATCCTAACCTATCCTATCCTCTATCATATCCTATCATCCACCCTATCCTATCATCTATCCTATCCTATCCTCTATCCTATAATATCCTTTATCCTATCCTATTCTCTATCCAATCCTATACTCTATACTATCCTATCCTCTGTCATGTCCTATCATCGATCCTACCCCATCCTCTATCCTATTTTATCCTCTATCCAATCCTACCCTCAATCCTATCCTATCCTCCATCCTATCCTATCCTCAATCCTATCGTATTCACTATCCTATCCTATCCTCTATCATATCCTATCATCCATCCTATCCTCTATCCTTTATCCTATCCTATCCTCCATCCTATCCTCTATCCTATCCTATCCTTTATCCTGTCCTATCCTCTATCCTATCCTATCCTATATCCTATCCTATTCTCTATCCTACATCCTATCCTATTCTCTATCCTATATCCTATCCTATTCTGTATCCTATCCTATACTCTATACTATCCTATCCTCTATCCTATCCTATCCTCTATCCTATCCTATCCTCTATCCTATCCTATCCTCTATCCTATCCTATTCTCTATCCTACCCTATCCTCTATCCTATCCTATCCACTATCCTATCCTATCCTCTATCCTACCTTCTATCCTAACCTATCCTCAATCCTATCCTATCCACTATCCTATAATATCCTCTACCCCATACTCTATGCTATCCTATCCTCTATCCTATCCTATCCTCTATTCTATCCTATCCTCTATCCTATCCTAGGCTCAATCCTATCCTATCCTCTATCCTATCCTATCCTCCATCCTATCCTCTATCCTATCCTATCCTCTATCCTATCCTATCCTCTATTCTATCCTATCCTCTATCCTATCCTATCCTCTATCCTAGCCTATCCTCCATCCTATCCTATCCTCTATCCTATGCTATCCTCTTTACTATCCTATCCTCCAACCTACCCTATCCTCTATCATATCGTATCCTCTATCCTATCCTATCCTCTATCCTATAATATCCTATATACTATCCTATTATCTATCCTATATCCTATCCTATTCTCCATCCCATATCATATATTATTCTCTATCCTATATCCTATCCTATTCTGTATCCTATCCTATACTCTATACTATCCTATCCTCTAGCCTATCCTATCCTGCATCCTCTATCCTATACTCTATCCTATCATCTGTCCTATCCTATCCTCTATCCTATCCTATCCTCTATCCTATCCTTTCCTCTATCCTATCCTATCCTCTATCATATCCTATCGTCTATCCTATCCTATCCTATCCTTTATCCCATCCTATCCTCTATCATATCCTATCATCCATCCTATCCTATCATCTATCATATCGTATCAACTATCCTATCCTATCCTCTATCCTATCCTATCCTCTTTCCTATCCTATCCTCTATCATATCGTATCATCCATCCTATCCTCTATCCTATCCTATCCTCTATCCTATCCTATCATCCATCCTATCCTCTATCCTATCTTATCCTCTATCTTATCCTATCCTCTATCCTATCCTCTTATCTATCCTATATCCCATCCTATTCTCTATCCAATCCTATACCCTATACTATCCTATCCTCTGTCATATCCTATCTTCCATCCTATCCTATCCTCTATCCTATCTTATCCTCTATCCTATCCTATTCTCCAGCCTCTATCCTATCCTCTATCCCACGCTACCCTGCATCTTCTATCGTATCATCTATCCTATCCTATCCTCTATCCTATCCTATCCTCCATTCTATCGTATCGTCTATCCTATCCTATCCTCTAAACTATCCACTCCTCCATCCTATCCTCTATCGTATCCTCTATCCTATCCTACTCTATCCTCTATCCTATACTATCCTCTATCCTATCCTATCCTCTATCCTATCCTATCCCCTATACTATCCTATCCTCTATGCTATCCTATCGTCTATCATAACCTATCATCCATCGCACCCTCTATCGTATATCCTATCTTATCCTCTATCCTATCCTATCCTATCCATCCTATCCTATCCTCAATCCTATCTTATTCACTATCCTATCGTATCCTCTATAATATCCTATCATCCATCCTATCCTCTATCCTTTATCCTATCCTATCCTCCATCCTATCCTCTATCCTATCCTAACCTCTATCCTATCCTATCCTCTATCCTATAATATCCTATATCCTATCCTATTATCTATCCTATATCCTATCCTATCCTCTATCCAATCCTACAATCAATCCTATCCTATCCTATCCTATCCATCCTATCCTATCCTCAATCGTATCGTATTCATTATCCTATCCTATCCTCTATCCTATACTATCCTCTATCCTATAATATCCCATATCCTATCCTACTCTCTATCCTATATCATATCCTATTCTCTATCCTATATCCTATCCTATTCTGTATCCTATCCTATACTCTATCCTATCCTATCCTGCATCCTCTATCCTATACTCTATCCTATCCTCTGTCCTATCCTATCCTCTATCCTATACTCTATCCTATCCTCTGTCCTATCCTATCCTCTATCCTATACTATGCTCTATCCTATGCTATCCTATCCTCTATCCTATCCTATCCTCTATCCTATACTATCCTCTATCCTATCCTCTCCTCTATCCTATCCTATCCTCTATCGTCTCCTGTCCTCTATCCTATCCAATCCCCTATCCTATCCTCTATCGTCTCCTATCATCTATCCTATCCAATCCCCTATCCTAACCAATCCCCTATCCTATCCTCTATCCTATCCTATCCTATCCGATCCTCTATCCTATGCTATCCTCTATCGTATCCTATCCTCTATGCTATCCACTATCCTATCCTATCCTCAATCCTATAATTACCTATTCTATTTTCTATCCTATCCTATCCTCCACCCTATCCTATTTTGAATCCTATCCTATACTGCATCCTATAATATCCTCTATCGTAACCTATCCTCTATCCTATCCAATCGTATATTCTGTATCCTATCTTATCCTATCCTCTATCGTATCCTATCCTCTATCCTATACAATCCTATATCCTATCCTCTATCCTATCCTATCCTCTATCCGATTCTCTATCCTATCCTATCCTCTATCGTATCCTATCCTCTATGCTATCCAATCCGATATTCCTATCCTCTATCCTATCCTATCCTCAATCCTATCCTATCCTCTATCGTCTCCTGTCCTCTATCCTATCCAATCCCCTATCCGATCCTTTATCCTATCCGATCCGATCCTCTATCTTATCCTATCCTCTATTCTATCCTATCCTCTATCCTATCCTATCCTCTATCCTATCCTATCCTCTATCCTATCCAATCCTCTACCCTATCCGATCCTCTATCCTATCCACTATCCTATCCTATCCTCAATCCTATAATATCATCTTTCCTATTCTATTCTCTATCCTATCCTATCCTCCACCCTATCCTATCTTCAATCCTATCCTATACTCCATCCTATAATATCCTCTATCGTATCCTATCCTCCATCCTATCCAATCCTATATCCTATCCTCTATCCTATCCTCTATCCTATCCTATTCGCTAACCCTATCCTATACTCTATCCTATAATATCCCTTATAATATCCTATCCTCTATCCTATCCAATCCTCTACCCTATCCAATCCTCTATCCTATCCACTATCCTATCCTATCCTCAATCCTATAATATCATCTTTCCTATTCTATTCTCTATCCTATCCTATCCTCCACCCGATCCTATCTTCAATCCTATCCTATACTCCATCCTATAATATCCTCTATCGTATCCTATCCACTATCCTATCCTATCCTAGATCCCATAATATCATCTTCCCTATTCTATTCTCTATCCTATCCTCTCCTATCCCCTATCGTATCCTATCCTCTATCCTATCCTATCCTCTATCCTATCCTATCCTCTATCCTATCCAATCCTCTACCCTATCCAATCCTCTATCCTATCCACTATCCTATCCTATCCTCAATCCTATAATATCATCTTTCCTATTCTATTCTCTATCCTATCCTATCCTCCACCCGATCCTATCTTCAATCCTATCCTATACTCCATCCTATAATATCCTCTATCGTATCCTATCCTCCATCCTATCCAATCCTATATCCTATCCTCTATCCTATCCTCTATCCTATCCTATTCGCTAACCCTATCCTATACTCTATCCTATAATATCCCTTATAATATCCTATCCTCTATCCTATCCAATCCTCTACCCTATCCAATCCTCTATCCTATCCACTATCCTATCCTATCCTCAATCCTATAATATCATCTTTCCTATTCTATTCTCTATCCTATCCTATCCTCCACCCGATCCTATCTTCAATCCTATCCTATACTCCATCCTATAATATCCTCTATCGTATCCTATCCACTATCCTATCCTATCCTAGATCCTATAATATCATCTTCCCTATTCTATTCTCTATCCTATCCTCTCCTATCCCCTATCGTATCCTATCCTCTATCCTATCCTATCCTCTATCCTATCCTATCCTCTATCCTATCCTATCCTCTATCCTATCCAATCCTCTACCCTATCCAATCCTCTATCCTATCCACTATCCTATCCTATCCTCAATCCTATAATATCATCTTTCCTATTCTATTCTCTATCCTATCCTATCCTCCACCCGATCCTATCTTCAATCCTATCCTATACTCCATCCTATAATATCCTCTATCGTATCCTATCCTCTATCCTATCCAATCCTATATCCTATCCTCTATTCTATCCAATCCTCTATCCTATCCACTATCCTATCCTATCCTCAATCCTATAATATCATCTTCCCTATTCTATTCTCTATCCTATCCTCTCCTATCCCCTATCGTATCCTATCCTCTATCCTATCCAATCCTATATCCTATCCTCTATCCTATCCTATCCTCTATCCTATCCTATCCTCTATCCTATCCTATCCTCTATCCTATCCAATCCTATATCCTATCCTCTATCCTATCGTCTATCCTATCCTCTATCCTATCCTCTATCCTATCCTATCCTCTATCCTATCCTATCCTCTATCGTCTCCTGTCCTCTATCCTATCCAATCCCCTATCCCATCCTCTATCGTCTCCTATCCTCTATCCTATCCAATCCCCTATCCTAACCAATCCCCAATCCTATCCTCTATCCTATCCTATCCTCTATCCTATCCTATCCTCTATCGTATCCTATCCTCTATCCTATCCAATCCTATATCCTATCCTCTATTCTATCCAATCCTCTATCCTATCCACTATCCTATCCTATCCTCAATCCTATAATATCATCTTCCCTATTCTATTCTCTATCCTATCCTCTCCTATCCCCTATCGTATCCTATCCTCTATCCTATCCAATCCTATATCCTATCCTCTATCCTATCCTATCCTCTATCCTATCCTCTATCCTATCCTATCCTCTATCCTATCCTATCCTCTATCGTCTCCTGTCCTCTATCCTATCCAATCCCCTATCCTATCCTCTATCGTCTCCTATCCTCTATCCTATCCAATCCCCTATCCTAACTAATCCCCAATCCTATCCTCTATCCTATCCTATCCTCTTTCCTATCCTATCCTCTATCGTATCCTATCCTCTATCCTATCCAATCTTATATCCTATCCTCTATCCTATCCAATCCTATATCCTATCCTCTATCCTATCCTATCCTCTATCCTATCCTATCCTCTATCGTATCCTATCCTCTATCCTATCCAATCCTATATCCTATCCTCTATCCTATCCTATCCTCTATCCTATTCTCTATCCTATCCTATCCCCTATCGTATCCTATTCTCTATCCTATCCAATCCTATATCCTATCCTCTATTCTATCCAATCCTCTATCCTATCCACTATCCTATCCTATCCTCAATCCTATAATATCATCTTCCCTATTCCATTCTCTATCCTATCCTCTCCTATCCCCTATCGTATCCTATCCTCTGTCCTATCCAATCCTATATCCTATCCTCTATCCTATCCTATTCTCTATCCTATCCTATCCTCTATCCTATCCTATCCTCTATCCTATCGTATCCTCTATCCTATCCAATCCTATATCCTATCCTCTATCCTATCCTATCCTCTATCCTGTCCTCTATCCTATCCTCTATCCTATCCTATCCTCTATCCTATCCTATCCTCTATCGTCTTCTGTCCTCTATCCTATCCAATCCCCTATCCTATCCTCTATCGTCTCCTATCCTCTATCCTATCCAATCCCCTATCCTAACTAATCCCCAATCCTATCCTCTATCCTATCCTATCCTCTTTCCTATCCTATCCTCTATCGTCTCCTGTCCTCTATCCTATCCAATCCCCTATCCTATCCTCTATCGTCTCCTATCCTCTATCCTATCCAATCCCCTATCCTAACTAATCCCCAATCCTATCCTCTATCCTATCCTATCCTCTTTCCTATTCTATCCTCTATCGTATCCTATCCTCTATCCTATCCAATCTTATATCCTATCCTCTATCCTATCCAATCCTATATCCTATCCTCTATCCTATCCTATCCTCTATCCTATCCTATCCTCTATCCTATCCTATCCTCTATCCTATCCTATCCTCTATCCTATCCTATCCTCTATCCTATCCAATCCTATATCCTATCCTCTATCCTATCCTATCCTCTATCCTATCCTCTATCCTATCCTCTATCCTATCCTATCCTCTATTGTCTCCTGTCCTCTATCCTATCCAATCCCCTATCCTATCCTCTATCGTCTCCTATCCTCTATCCTATCCAATCCCCTATCCTAACCAATCCCCAATCCTATCCTCTATCGTATCCTATCCTCTATCCTATCCAATCCTATATCCTATCCTCTATCCTATCCTCTATCCTATCCTATTCGCTAACCCTATCCTATACTCTATCCTATAATATCCCTTATAATATCCTATCCTCTATCCTATCCAATCCTCTACCCTATCCAATCCTCTATCCTATCCACTATCCTATCCTATCCTCAATCCTATAATATCATCTTTCCTATTCTATTCTCTATCCTATCCTATCCTCCACCCGATCCTATCTTCAATCCTATCCTATACTCCATCCTATAATATCCTCTATCGTATCCTATCCACTATCCTATCCTATCCTAGATCCTATAATATCATCTTCCCTATTCTATTCTCTATCCTATCCTCTCCTATCCCCTATCGTATCCTATCCTCTATCCTATCCTATCCTCTATCCTATCCTATCCTCTATCCTATCCTATCCTCTATCCTATCCAATCCTCTACCCTATCCAATCCTCTATCCTATCCACTATCCTATCCTATCCTCAATCCTATAATATCATCTTTCCTATTCTATTCTCTATCCTATCCTATCCTCCACCCGATCCTATCTTCAATCCTATCCTATACTCCATCCTATAATATCCTCTATCGTATCCTATCCTCTATCCTATCCAATCCTATATCCTATCCTCTATTCTATCCAATCCTCTATCCTATCCACTATCCTATCCTATCCTCAATCCTATAATATCATCTTCCCTATTCTATTCTCTATCCTATCCTCTCCTATCCCCTATCGTATCCTATCCTCTATCCTATCCAATCCTATATCCTATCCTCTATCCTATCCTATCCTCTATCCTATCCTATCCTCTATCCTATCCTATCCTCTATCCTATCCAATCCTATATCCTATCCTCTATCCTATCGTCTATCCTATCCTCTATCCTATCCTCTATCCTATCCTATCCTCTATCCTATCCTATCCTCTATCGTCTCCTGTCCTCTATCCTATCCAATCCCCTATCCCATCCTCTATCGTCTCCTATCCTCTATCCTATCCAATCCCCTATCCTAACCAATCCCCAATCCTATCCTCTATCCTATCCTATCCTCTATCCTATCCTATCCTCTATCGTATCCTATCCTCTATCCTATCCAATCCTATATCCTATCCTCTATTCTATCCAATCCTCTATCCTATCCACTATCCTATCCTATCCTCAATCCTATAATATCATCTTCCCTATTCTATTCTCTATCCTATCCTCTCCTATCCCCTATCGTATCCTATCCTCTATCCTATCCAATCCTATATCCTATCCTCTATCCTATCCTATCCTCTATCCTATCCTCTATCCTATCCTATCCTCTATCCTATCCTATCCTCTATCGTCTCCTGTCCTCTATCCTATCCAATCCCCTATCCTATCCTCTATCGTCTCCTATCCTCTATCCTATCCAATCCCCTATCCTAACTAATCCCCAATCCTATCCTCTATCCTATCCTATCCTCTTTCCTATCCTATCCTCTATCGTATCCTATCCTCTATCCTATCCAATCTTATATCCTATCCTCTATCCTATCCAATCCTATATCCTATCCTCTATCCTATCCTATCCTCTATCCTATCCTATCCTCTATCGTATCCTATCCTCTATCCTATCCAATCCTATATCCTATCCTCTATCCTATCCTATCCTCTATCCTATTCTCTATCCTATCCTATCCCCTATCGTATCCTATTCTCTATCCTATCCAATCCTATATCCTATCCTCTATTCTATCCAATCCTCTATCCTATCCACTATCCTATCCTATCCTCAATCCTATAATATCATCTTCCCTATTCCATTCTCTATCCTATCCTCTCCTATCCCCTATCGTATCCTATCCTCTGTCCTATCCAATCCTATATCCTATCCTCTATCCTATCCTATTCTCTATCCTATCCTATCCTCTATCCTATCCTATCCTCTATCCTATCGTATCCTCTATCCTATCCAATCCTATATCCTATCCTCTATCCTATCCTATCCTCTATCCTGTCCTCTATCCTATCCTCTATCCTATCCTATCCTCTATCCTATCCTATCCTCTATCCTATTCTCTATCCTATCCTATCCCCTATCTTATCCTATCCTCTATCCTATCCAATCCTATATCCTATCCTCTATCCTATCCTATCCTCTATCCTATCCTCTATCCTATCCTATCCTCTATCCTATCCAATCCCCTATCCTAACTAATCCCCAATCCTATCCTCTATCCTATCCTATCCTCTTTCCTATCCTATCCTCTATCGTATCCTATCCTCTATCCTATCCAATCCTATATCCTATCCTCTATCCTATTCTCTATCCTATCCTATCCCCTATCGTATCCTATCCTCTATCCTATCCAATCCTATATCCTATCCTCTATTCTATCCAATCCTCTATCCTATCCACTATCCTATCCTATCCTCAATCCTATAATATCATCTTCCCTATTCCATTCTCTATCCTATCCTCTCCTATCCCCTATCGTATCCTATCCTCTGTCCTATCCAATCCTATATCCTATCCTCTATCCTATCCTATCCTCTATCCTATCCTCTATCCTATCCTCTATCCTATCCTATCCTCTATCCTATCCTATCCTCTATCCTATCCAATCCTATATCCTATCCTCTATCCTATCCTATCCTCTATCCTGTCCTCTGTCCTATCATCTATCCTATCCTATCCTCAATCCTATCCTATCCTCTATCGTCTCCTGTCCTCTATCCTATCCAATCCCCTATCCGATCCTTTATCCTATCCGATCCGATCCTCTATCTTATCCTATCCTCTATTCTATCCTATCCTCTATCCTATCCTATCCTCTATCCTATCCTATCCTCTATCCTATCCAATCCTCTACCCTATCCGATCCTCTATCCTATCCACTATCCTATCCTATCCTCAATCCTATAATATCATCTTTCCTATTCTATTCTCTATCCTATCCTATCCTCCACCCTATCCTATCTTCAATCCTATCCTATACTCCATCCTATAATATCCTCTATCGTATCCTATCCTCCATCCTATCCAATCCTATATCCTATCCTCTATCCTATCCTCTATCCTATCCTATTCGCTAACCCTATCCTATACTCTATCCTATAATATCCCTTATAATATCCTATCCTCTATCCTATCCAATCCTCTACCCTATCCAATCCTCTATCCTATCCACTATCCTATCCTATCCTCAATCCTATAATATCATCTTTCCTATTCTATTCTCTATCCTATCCTATCCTCCACCCGATCCTATCTTCAATCCTATCCTATACTCCATCCTATAATATCCTCTATCGTATCCTATCCACTATCCTATCCTATCCTAGATCCCATAATATCATCTTCCCTATTCTATTCTCTATCCTATCCTCTCCTATCCCCTATCGTATCCTATCCTCTATCCTATCCTATCCTCTATCCTATCCTATCCTCTATCCTATCCAATCCTCTACCCTATCCAATCCTCTATCCTATCCACTATCCTATCCTATCCTCAATCCTATAATATCATCTTTCCTATTCTATTCTCTATCCTATCCTATCCTCCACCCGATCCTATCTTCAATCCTATCCTATACTCCATCCTATAATATCCTCTATCGTATCCTATCCTCCATCCTATCCAATCCTATATCCTATCCTCTATCCTATCCTCTATCCTATCCTATTCGCTAACCCTATCCTATACTCTATCCTATAATATCCCTTATAATATCCTATCCTCTATCCTATCCAATCCTCTACCCTATCCAATCCTCTATCCTATCCACTATCCTATCCTATCCTCAATCCTATAATATCATCTTTCCTATTCTATTCTCTATCCTATCCTATCCTCCACCCGATCCTATCTTCAATCCTATCCTATACTCCATCCTATAATATCCTCTATCGTATCCTATCCACTATCCTATCCTATCCTAGATCCTATAATATCATCTTCCCTATTCTATTCTCTATCCTATCCTCTCCTATCCCCTATCGTATCCTATCCTCTATCCTATCCTATCCTCTATCCTATCCTATCCTCTATCCTATCCTATCCTCTATCCTATCCAATCCTCTACCCTATCCAATCCTCTATCCTATCCACTATCCTATCCTATCCTCAATCCTATAATATCATCTTTCCTATTCTATTCTCTATCCTATCCTATCCTCCACCCGATCCTATCTTCAATCCTATCCTATACTCCATCCTATAATATCCTCTATCGTATCCTATCCTCTATCCTATCCAATCCTATATCCTATCCTCTATTCTATCCAATCCTCTATCCTATCCACTATCCTATCCTATCCTCAATCCTATAATATCATCTTCCCTATTCTATTCTCTATCCTATCCTCTCCTATCCCCTATCGTATCCTATCCTCTATCCTATCCAATCCTATATCCTATCCTCTATCCTATCCTATCCTCTATCCTATCCTATCCTCTATCCTATCCTATCCTCTATCCTATCCAATCCTATATCCTATCCTCTATCCTATCGTCTATCCTATCCTCTATCCTATCCTCTATCCTATCCTATCCTCTATCCTATCCTATCCTCTATCGTCTCCTGTCCTCTATCCTATCCAATCCCCTATCCCATCCTCTATCGTCTCCTATCCTCTATCCTATCCAATCCCCTATCCTAACCAATCCCCAATCCTATCCTCTATCCTATCCTATCCTCTATCCTATCCTATCCTCTATCGTATCCTATCCTCTATCCTATCCAATCCTATATCCTATCCTCTATTCTATCCAATCCTCTATCCTATCCACTATCCTATCCTATCCTCAATCCTATAATATCATCTTCCCTATTCTATTCTCTATCCTATCCTCTCCTATCCCCTATCGTATCCTATCCTCTATCCTATCCAATCCTATATCCTATCCTCTATCCTATCCTATCCTCTATCCTATCCTCTATCCTATCCTATCCTCTATCCTATCCTATCCTCTATCGTCTCCTGTCCTCTATCCTATCCAATCCCCTATCCTATCCTCTATCGTCTCCTATCCTCTATCCTATCCAATCCCCTATCCTAACTAATCCCCAATCCTATCCTCTATCCTATCCTATCCTCTTTCCTATCCTATCCTCTATCGTATCCTATCCTCTATCCTATCCAATCTTATATCCTATCCTCTATCCTATCCAATCCTATATCCTATCCTCTATCCTATCCTATCCTCTATCCTATCCTATCCTCTATCGTATCCTATCCTCTATCCTATCCAATCCTATATCCTATCCTCTATCCTATCCTATCCTCTATCCTATTCTCTATCCTATCCTATCCCCTATCGTATCCTATTCTCTATCCTATCCAATCCTATATCCTATCCTCTATTCTATCCAATCCTCTATCCTATCCACTATCCTATCCTATCCTCAATCCTATAATATCATCTTCCCTATTCCATTCTCTATCCTATCCTCTCCTATCCCCTATCGTATCCTATCCTCTGTCCTATCCAATCCTATATCCTATCCTCTATCCTATCCTATTCTCTATCCTATCCTATCCTCTATCCTATCCTATCCTCTATCCTATCGTATCCTCTATCCTATCCAATCCTATATCCTATCCTCTATCCTATCCTATCCTCTATCCTGTCCTCTATCCTATCCTCTATCCTATCCTATCCTCTATCCTATCCTATCCTCTATCGTCTTCTGTCCTCTATCCTATCCAATCCCCTATCCTATCCTCTATCGTCTCCTATCCTCTATCCTATCCAATCCCCTATCCTAACTAATCCCCAATCCTATCCTCTATCCTATCCTATCCTCTTTCCTATCCTATCCTCTATCGTCTCCTGTCCTCTATCCTATCCAATCCCCTATCCTATCCTCTATCGTCTCCTATCCTCTATCCTATCCAATCCCCTATCCTAACTAATCCCCAATCCTATCCTCTATCCTATCCTATCCTCTTTCCTATTCTATCCTCTATCGTATCCTATCCTCTATCCTATCCAATCTTATATCCTATCCTCTATCCTATCCAATCCTATATCCTATCCTCTATCCTATCCTATCCTCTATCCTATCCTATCCTCTATCCTATCCTATCCTCTATCCTATCCTATCCTCTATCCTATCCTATCCTCTATCCTATCCAATCCTATATCCTATCCTCTATCCTATCCTATCCTCTATCCTATCCTCTATCCTATCCTCTATCCTATCCTATCCTCTATTGTCTCCTGTCCTCTATCCTATCCAATCCCCTATCCTATCCTCTATCGTCTCCTATCCTCTATCCTATCCAATCCCCTATCCTAACCAATCCCCAATCCTATCCTCTATCGTATCCTATCCTCTATCCTATCCAATCCTATATCCTATCCTCTATCCTATCCTATCCTCTATCCTATTCTCTATCCTATCCTATCCCCTATCGTATCCTATCCTCTATCCTATCCAATCCTATATCCAATCCTCTATTCTATCCAATCCTCTATCCTATCCACTGTCCTATCCTATCCTCAATCCTATAATATCATCTTCCCTATTCCATTCTCTATCCTATCCTCTCCTATCCCCTATCGTATCCTATCCTCTGTCCTATCCAATCCTATATCCTATCCTCTATCCTATCCTATCCTCTATCCTATCCTATCCTCTATCCTATCCTATCCTCTATCCTATCCAATCCTATATCCTATCCTCTATCCTATCCTATCCTCTATCCTGTCCTCTATCCTATCCTCTATCCTATCCTATCCTCTATCCTATCCTATCCTCTATCGTCTCATGTCCTCTATCCTATCCAATCCCCTATCCTATCCTTTATCCTATCCGATCCGATCCTCTATCCTATCCTATCCTCAATCCTATAATATCATCTTCCCTATTCCATTCTCTATCCTATCCTCTCCTATCCCCTATCGTATCCTATCCTCTGTCCTATCCAATCCTATATCCTATCCTCTATCCTATCCTATCCTCTATCCTATCCTCTATCCTATCCTCTATCCTATCCTATCCTCTATCCTATCCTATCCTCTATCCTATCCAATCCTATATCCTATCCTCTATCCTATCCTATCCTCTATCCTGTCCTCTGTCCTATCATCTATCCTATCCTATCCTCAATCCTATCCTATCCTCTATCGTCTCCTGTCCTCTATCCTATCCAATCCCCTATCCGATCCTTTATCCTATCCGATCCGATCCTCTATCTTATCCTATCCTCTATTCTATAATATCCTCTACCCTATCCTATCCTCTATCCTATCCTATCCTCTATCCTATCCAATCCTCTACCCTATCCGATCCTCTATCCTATCCACTATCCTATCCTATCCTCAATCCTATAATATCATCTTTCCTATTCTATTCTCTATCCTATCCTATCCTCCACCCTATCCTATCTTCAATCCTATCCTATACTCCATCCTATAATATCCTCTATCGTATCCTATCCTCCATCCTATCCAATCCTATATCCTATCCTCTATCCTATCCTCTATCCTATCCTATTCGCTAACCCTATCCTATACTCTATCCTATAATATCCCTTATAATATCCTATCCTCTATCCTATTCAAACCTCTACCCTATCCAATCCTCTATCCTATCCACTATCCTATCCTATCCTCAATCCTATAATATCATCTTTCCTATTCTATTCTCTATCCTATCCTATCCTCCACCCGATCCTATCTTCAATCCTATCCTATACTCCATCCTATAATATCCTCTATCGTATCCTATCCACTATCCTATCCTATCCTAGATCCCATAATATCATCTTCCCTATTCTATTCTCTATCCTATCCTCTCCTATCCCCTATCGTATCCTATCCTCTATCCTATCCTATCCTCTATCCTATCCTATCCTCTATCCTATCCAATCCTCTACCCTATCCAATCCTCTATCCTATCCACTATCCTATCCTATCCTCAATCCTATAATATCATCTTTCCTATTCTATTCTCTATAGTATCCTATCCTCCACCCGATCCTATCTTCAATCCTATCCTATACTCCATCCTATAATATCCTCTATCGTATCCTATCCTCTATCCTATCCAATCCTATATCCTATCCTCTATTCTATCCAATCCTCTATCCTATCCACTATCCTATCCTATCCTCAATCCTATAATATCATCTTCCCTATTCTATTCTCTATCCTATCCTCTCCTATCCCCTATCGTATCCTATCCTCTATCCTATCCAATCCTATATCCTATCCTCTATCCTATCCTATCCTCTATCCTATCCTATCCTCTATCCTATCCTATCCTCTATCCTATCGTATCCTCTATCCTATCCAATCCTATATCCTATCCTCTATCCTATCCTATCCTCTATCCTGTCCTCTATCCTATCCTCTATCCTATCCTATCCTCTATCCTATCCTATCCTCTATCGTCTCCTGTCCTCTATCCTATCCAATCCCCTATCCTATCCTCTATCGTCTCCTATCCTCTATCCTATCCAATCCCATATCCTAACTAATCCCCAATCCTATCCTCTATCCTATCCTATCCTCTTTCCTATCCTATCCTCTATCGTCTCCTGTCCTCTATCCTATCCAATCCCCTATCCTATCCTCTATCGTCTCCTATCCTCTATCCTATCCAATCCCCTATCCTAACTAATCCCCAATCCTATCCTCTATCCTATCCTATCCTCTTTCCTATCCTATCCTCTATCGTATCCTATCCTCTATCCTATCCAATCTTATATCCTATCCTCTATCCTATCCAATCCTATATCCTATCCTCTATCCTATCCTATCCTCTATCCTATCCTATCCTCTATCCTATCCTATCCTCTATCCTATCCTATCCTCTATCCTATCCTATCCTCTATCCTATCCTATCCTCTATCCTATCCAATCCTATATCCTATCCTCTATCCTATCCTATCCTCTATCCTATCCTCTATCCTATCCTCTATCCTATCCTATCCTCTATTGTCTCCTGTCCTCTATCCTATCCAATCCCCTATCCTATCCTCTATCGTCTCCTATCCTCTATCCTATCCAATCCCCTATCCTAACCAATCCCCAATCCTATCCTCTATCGTATCCTATCCTCTATCCTATCCAATCCTATATCCTATCCTCTATCCTATCCTATCCTCTATCCTATTCTCTATCCTATCCTATCCCCTATCGTATCCTATCCTCTATCCTATCCAATCCTATATCCAATCCTCTATTCTATCCAATCCTCTATCCTATCCACTGTCCTATCCTATCCTCAATCCTATAATATCATCTTCCCTATTCCATTCTCTATCCTATCCTCTCCTATCCCCTATCGTATCCTATCCTCTGTCCTATCCAATCCTATATCCTATCCTCTATCCTATCCTATCCTCTATCCTATCCTATCCTCTATCCTATCCTATCCTCTATCCTATCCAATCCCCTATCCTATCCTCTATCGTCTCCTATCCTCTATCCTATCCAATCCCCTATCCTAACTAATCCCCAATCCTATCCTCTATCCTATCCTATCCTCTTTCCTATCCTATCCTCTATCGTCTCCTGTCCTCTATCCTATCCAATCCCCTATCCTATCCTCTATCGTCTCCTATCCTCTATCCTATCCAATCCCCTATCCTAACTAATCCCCAATCCTATCCTCTATCCTATCCTATCCTCTTTCCTATCCTATCCTCTATCGTATCCTATCCTCTATCCTATCCAATCTTATATCCTATCCTCTATCCTATCCAATCCTATATCCTATCCTCTATCCTATCCTATCCTCTATCCTATCCTATCCTCTATCCTATCCTATCCTCTATCCTATCCTATCCTCTATCCTATCCTATCCTCTATCCTATCCTATCCTCTATCCTATCCAATCCTATATCCTATCCTCTATCCTATCCTATCCTCTATCCTATCCTCTATCCTATCCTCTATCCTATCCTATCCTCTATTGTCTCCTGTCCTCTATCCTATCCAATCCCCTATCCTATCCTCTATCGTCTCCTATCCTCTATCCTATCCAATCCCCTATCCTAACCAATCCCCAATCCTATCCTCTATCGTATCCTATCCTCTATCCTATCCAATCCTATATCCTATCCTCTATCCTATCCTATCCTCTATCCTATTCTCTATCCTATCCTATCCCCTATCGTATCCTATCCTCTATCCTATCCAATCCTATATCCAATCCTCTATTCTATCCAATCCTCTATCCTATCCACTGTCCTATCCTATCCTCAATCCTATAATATCATCTTCCCTATTCCATTCTCTATCCTATCCTCTCCTATCCCCTATCGTATCCTATCCTCTGTCCTATCCAATCCTATATCCTATCCTCTATCCTATCCTATCCTCTATCCTATCCTATCCTCTATCCTATCCTATCCTCTATCCTATCCAATCCTATATCCTATCCTCTATCCTATCCTATCCTCTATCCTGTCCTCTATCCTATCCTCTATCCTATCCTATCCTCTATCCTATCCTATCCTCTATCGTCTCATGTCCTCTATCCTATCCAATCCCCTATCCTATCCTTTATCCTATCCGATCCGATCCTCTATCCTATCCTATCCTCAATCCTATAATATCATCTTCCCTATTCCATTCTCTATCCTATCCTCTCCTATCCCCTATCGTATCCTATCCTCTGTCCTATCCAATCCTATATCCTATCCTCTATCCTATCCTATCCTCTATCCTATCCTCTATCCTATCCTCTATCCTATCCTCTATCCTATCCTATCCTCTATCCTATCCTATCCTCTACCCTATCCGATCCTCTATCCTATCCACTATCCTATCCTATCCTCAATCCTATAATATCATCTTTCCTATTCTATTCTCTATCCTATCCTATCCTCCACCCTATCCAATCCTATATCCTATCCTCTATCCTATCCTATCCTCTATCCTATCCTATCCTCTATCCTATCCTATCCTCTATCCTATCCAATCCTATATCCTATCCTCTATCCTGTCCTCTGTCCTATCATCTATCCTATCCTATCCTCAATCCTATCCTATCCTCTATCCTATCCTATCCTCTATCCTATCCAATCCTCTACCCTATCCGATCCTCTATCCTATCCACTATCCTATCCTATCCTCAATCCTATAATATCATCTTTCCTATTCTATTCTCTATCCTATCCTATCCTCCACCCTATCCTATCTTCAATCCTATCCTATACTCCATCCTATAATATCCTCTATCGTATCCTATCCTCCATCCTATCCAATCCTATATCCTATCCTCTATCCTATCCTCTATCCTATCCTATTTGCTAACCCTATCCTATACTCTATCCTATAATATCCCTTATAATATCCTATCCTCTATCCTATCCAATCCTCTACCCTATCCAATCCTCTATCCTATCCACTATCCTATCCTATCCTCAATCCTATAATATCATCTTTCCTATTCTATTCTCTATCCTATCCTATACTCCACCCGATCCTATCTTCAATCCTATCCTATACTCCATCCTATAATATCCTCTATCGTATCCTATCCACTATCCTATCCTATCCTAGATCCTATAATATCATCTTCCCTATTCTATTCTCTATCCTATCCTCTCCTATCCCCTATCGTATCCTATCCTCTATCCTATCCTATCCTCTATCCTATCCTATCCTCTATCCTATCCTATCCTCTATCCTATCCAATCCTCTACCCTATCCAATCCTCTATCCTATCCACTATCCTATCCTATCCTCAATCCTATCCTATCCTCTATCGTCTCCTGTCCTCTATCCTATCCAATCCCCTATCCTATCCTTTATCCTATCCGATCCGATCCTCTATCCTATCCTATCCTCTATTCTATCCTATCCTCTATCCTATCCTATCCTCTATCCTATCCTATCCTCTATCCTATCCAATCCTCTACCCTATCCGATCCTCTATCCTATCCACTATCCTATCCTATCCTCAATCCTATAATATCATCTTTCCTATTCTATTCTCTATCCTATCCTATCCTCCACCCTATCCTATCTTCAATCCTATCCTATACTCCATCCTATAATATCCTCTATCGTATCCTATCCTCCATCCTATCCAATCCTATATCCTATCCTCTATCCTATCCTCTATCCTATCCTATTTGCTAACCCTATCCTATACTCTATCCTATAATATCCCTTATAATATCCTATCCTCTATCCTATCCAATCCTCTACCCTATCCAATCCTCTATCCTATCCACTATCCTATCCTATCCTCAATCCTATAATATCATCTTTCCTATTCTATTCTCTATCCTATCCTATCCTCCACCCGATCCTATCTTCAATCCTATCCTATACTCCATCCTATAATATCCTCTATCGTATCCTATCCACTATCCTATCCTATCCTAGATCCTATAATATCATCTTCCCTATTCTATTCTCTATCCTATCCTCTCCTATCCCCTATCGTATCCTATCCTCTATCCTATCCTATCCTCTATCCTATCCTATCCTCTATCCTATCCTATCCTCTATCCTATCCAATCCTCTACCCTATCCAATCCTCTATCCTATCCTCAATCCTATAATATCATCTTTCCTATTCTATTCTCTATCCTATCCTATCCTCCACCCGATCCTATCTTCAATCCTATCCTATACTCCATCCTATAATATCCTCTATCGTATCCTATCCTCTATCCTATCCAATCCTATATCCTATCCTCTATTCTATCCAATCCTCTATCCTATCCACTATCCTATCCTATCCTCAATCCTATAATATCATCTTCCCTATTCTATTCTCTATCCTATCCTCTCCTATCCCCTATCGTATCCTATCCTCTATCCTATCCAATCCTATATCCTATCCTCTATCCTATCCTATCCTCTATCCTATCCTATCCTCTATCCTATCCTATCCTCTATCCTATCCAATCCTATATCCTATCCTCTATCCTATCGTCTATCCTATCCTCTATCCTATCCTCTATCCTATCCTATCCTCTATCCTATCCTATCCTCTATCGTCTCCTGTCCTCTATCCTATCCAATCCCCTATCCCATCCTCTATCGTCTCCTATCCTCTATCCTATCCAATCCCCTATCCTAACCAATCCCCAATCCTATCCTCTATCCTATCCTATCCTCTATCCTATCCTATCCTCTATCGTATCCTATCCTCTATCCTATCCAATCCTATATCCTATCCTCTATTCTATCCAATCCTCTATCCTATCCACTATCCTATCCTATCCTCAATCCTATAATATCATCTTCCCTATTCTATTCTCTATCCTATCCTCTCCTATCCCCTATCGTATCCTATCCTCTATCCTATCCAATCCTATATCCTATCCTCTATCCTATCCTATCCTCTATCCTATCCTCTATCCTATCCTATCCTCTATCCTATCCTATCCTCTATCGTCTCCTGTCCTCTATCCTATCCAATCCCCTATCCTATCCTCTATCGTCTCCTATCCTCTATCCTATCCAATCCCCTATCCTAACTAATCCCCAATCCTATCCTCTATCCTATCCTATCCTCTTTCCTATCCTATCCTCTATCGTATCCTATCCTCTATCCTATCCAATCTTATATCCTATCCTCTATCCTATCCAATCCTATATCCTATCCTCTATCCTATCCTATCCTCTATCCTATCCTATCCTCTATCCTATCCTATCCTCTATCCTATCCAATCCTATATCCTATCCTCTATCCTATCCTATCCTCTATCCTATCCTCTATCCTATCCTCTATCCTATCCTATCCTCTATTGTCTCCTGTCCTCTATCCTATCCAATCCCCTATCCTATCCTCTATCGTCTCCTATCCTCTATCCTATCCAATCCCCTATCCTAACCAATCCCCAATCCTATCCTCTATCGTATCCTATCCTCTATCCTATCCAATCCTATATCCTATCCTCTATCCTATCCTATCCTCTATCCTATTCTCTATCCTATCCTATCCCCTATCGTATCCTATCCTCTATCCTATCCAATCCTATATCCAATCCTCTATTCTATCCAATCCTCTATCCTATCCACTGTCCTATCCTATCCTCAATCCTATAATATCATCTTCCCTATTCCATTCTCTATCCTATCCTCTCCTATCCCCTATCGTATCCTATCCTCTGTCCTATCCAATCCTATATCCTATCCTCTATCCTATCCTATCCTCTATCCTATCCTATCCTCTATCCTATCCTATCCTCTATCCTATCCAATCCTATATCCTATCCTCTATCCTATCCTATCCTCTATCCTGTCCTCTATCCTATCCTCTATCCTATCCTATCCTCTATCCTATCCTATCCTCTATCGTCTCATGTCCTCTATCCTATCCAATCCCCTATCCTATCCTTTATCCTATCCGATCCGATCCTCTATCCTATCCTATCCTCAATCCTATAATATCATCTTCCCTATTCCATTCTCTATCCTATCCTCTCCTATCCCCTATCGTATCCTATCCTCTGTCCTATCCAATCCTATATCCTATCCTCTATCCTATCCTATCCTCTATCCTATCCTCTATCCTATCCTCTATCCTATCCTATCCTCTATCCTATCCTATCCTCTATCCTATCCAATCCTATATCCTATCCTCTATCCTATCCTATCCTCTATCCTGTCCTCTGTCCTATCATCTATCCTATCCTATCCTCAATCCTATCCTATCCTCTATCGTCTCCTGTCCTCTATCCTATCCAATCCCCTATCCGATCCTTTATCCTATCCGATCCGATCCTCTATCTTATCCTATCCTCTATTCTATCCTATCCTCTACCCTATCCTATCCTCTATCCTATCCTATCCTCTATCCTATCCAATCCTCTACCCTATCCGATCCTCTATCCTATCCACTATCCTATCCTATCCTCAATCCTATAATATCATCTTTCCTATTCTATTCTCTATCCTATCCTATCCTCCACCCTATCCTATCTTCAATCCTATCCTATACTCCATCCTATAATATCCTCTATCGTATCCTATCCTCCATCCTATCCAATCCTATATCCTATCCTCTATCCTATCCTCTATCCTATCCTATTCGCTAACCCTATCCTATACTCTATCCTATAATATCCCTTATAATATCCTATCCTCTATCCTATTCAAACCTCTACCCTATCCAATCCTCTATCCTATCCACTATCCTATCCTATCCTCAATCCTATAATATCATCTTTCCTATTCTATTCTCTATCCTATCCTATCCTCCACCCGATCCTATCTTCAATCCTATCCTATACTCCATCCTATAATATCCTCTATCGTATCCTATCCACTATCCTATCCTATCCTAGATCCCATAATATCATCTTCCCTATTCTATTCTCTATCCTATCCTCTCCTATCCCCTATCGTATCCTATCCTCTATCCTATCCTATCCTCTATCCTATCCTATCCTCTATCCTATCCAATCCTCTACCCTATCCAATCCTCTATCCTATCCACTATCCTATCCTATCCTCAATCCTATAATATCATCTTTCCTATTCTATTCTCTATCCTATCCTATCCTCCACCCGATCCTATCTTCAATCCTATCCTATACTCCATCCTATAATATCCTCTATCGTATCCTATCCTCTATCCTATCCAATCCTATATCCTATCCTCTATTCTATCCAATCCTCTATCCTATCCACTATCCTATCCTATCCTCAATCCTCTAATATCATCTTCCCTATTCTATTCTCTATCCTATCCTCTCCTATCCCCTATCGTATCCTATCCTCTATCCTATCCAATCCTATATCCTATCCTCTATCCTATCCTATCCTCTATCCTATCCTATCCTCTATCCTATCCTATCCTCTATCCTATCGTATCCTCTATCCTATCCAATCCTATATCCTATCCTCTATCCTATCCTATCCTCTATCCTGTCCTCTATCCTATCCTCTATCCTATCCTATCCTCTATCCTATCCTATCCTCTATCGTCTCCTGTCCTCTATCCTATCCAATCCCCTATCCTATCCTCTATCGTCTCCTATCCTCTATCCTATCCAATCCCCTATCCTAACTAATCCCCAATCCTATCCTCTATCCTATCCTATCCTCTTTCCTATCCTATCCTCTATCGTCTCCTGTCCTCTATCCTATCCAATCCCCTATCCTATCCTCTATCGTCTCCTATCCTCTATCCTATCCAATCCCCTATCCTAACTAATCCCCAATCCTATCCTCTATCCTATCCTATCCTCTTTCCTATCCTATCCTCTATCGTATCCTATCCTCTATCCTATCCAATCTTATATCCTATCCTCTATCCTATCCAATCCTATATCCTATCCTCTATCCTATCCTATCCTCTATCCTATCCTATCCTCTATCCTATCCTATCCTCTATCCTATCCTATCCTCTATCCTATCCTATCCTCTATCCTATCCAATCCTATATCCTATCCTCTATCCTATCCTATCCTCTATCCTATCCTCTATCCTATCCTCTATCCTATCCTATCCTCTATTGTCTCCTGTCCTCTATCCTATCCAATCCCCTATCCTATCCTCTATCGTCTCCTATCCTCTATCCTATCCAATCCCCTATCCTAACCAATCCCCAATCCTATCCTCTATCGTATCCTATCCTCTATCCTATCCAATCCTATATCCTATCCTCTATCCTATCCTATCCTCTATCCTATTCTCTATCCTATCCTATCCCCTATCGTATCCTATCCTCTATCCTATCCAATCCTATATCCAATCCTCTATTCTATCCAATCCTCTATCCTATCCACTGTCCTATCCTATCCTCAATCCTATAATATCATCTTCCCTATTCCATTCTCTATCCTATCCTCTCCTATCCCCTATCGTATCCTATCCTCTGTCCTATCCAATCCTATATCCTATCCTCTATCCTATCCTATCCTCTATCCTATCCTATCCTCTATCCTATCCTATCCTCTATCCTATCCAATCCTATATCCTATCCTCTATCCTATCCTATCCTCTATCCTGTCCTCTATCCTATCCTCTATCCTATCCTATCCTCTATCCTATCCTATCCTCTATCGTCTCATGTCCTCTATCCTATCCAATCCCCTATCCTATCCTTTATCCTATCCGATCCGATCCTCTATCCTATCCTATCCTCAATCCTATAATATCATCTTCCCTATTCCATTCTCTATCCTATCCTCTCCTATCCCCTATCGTATCCTATCCTCTGTCCTATCCAATCCTATATCCTATCCTCTATCCTATCCTATCCTCTATCCTATCCTCTATCCTATCCTCTATCCTATCCTATCCTCTATCCTATCCTATCCTCTATCCTATCCAATCCTATATCCTATCCTCTATCCTATCCTATCCTCTATCCTGTCCTCTGTCCTATCATCTATCCTATCCTATCCTCAATCCTATCCTATCCTCTATCGTCTCCTGTCCTCTATCCTATCCAATCCCCTATCCGATCCTTTATCCTATCCGATCCGATCCTCTATCTTATCCTATCCTCTATTCTATCCTATCCTCTACCCTATCCTATCCTCTATCCTATCCTATCCTCTATCCTATCCAATCCTCTACCCTATCCGATCCTCTATCCTATCCACTATCCTATCCTATCCTCAATCCTATAATATCATCTTTCCTATTCTATTCTCTATCCTATCCTATCCTCCACCCTATCCTATCTTCAATCCTATCCTATACTCCATCCTATAATATCCTCTATCGTATCCTATCCTCCATCCTATCCAATCCTATATCCTATCCTCTATCCTATCCTCTATCCTATCCTATTCGCTAACCCTATCCTATACTCTATCCTATAATATCCCTTATAATATCCTATCCTCTATCCTATTCAAACCTCTACCCTATCCAATCCTCTATCCTATCCACTATCCTATCCTATCCTCAATCCTATAATATCATCTTTCCTATTCTATTCTCTATCCTATCCTATCCTCCACCCGATCCTATCTTCAATCCTATCCTATACTCCATCCTATAATATCCTCTATCGTATCCTATCCACTATCCTATCCTATCCTAGATCCCATAATATCATCTTCCCTATTCTATTCTCTATCCTATCCTCTCCTATCCCCTATCGTATCCTATCCTCTATCCTATCCTATCCTCTATCCTATCCTATCCTCTATCCTATCCAATCCTCTACCCTATCCAATCCTCTATCCTATCCACTATCCTATCCTATCCTCAATCCTATAATATCATCTTTCCTATTCTATTCTCTATCCTATCCTATCCTCCACCCGATCCTATCTTCAATCCTATCCTATACTCCATCCTATAATATCCTCTATCGTATCCTATCCTCTATCCTATCCAATCCTATATCCTATCCTCTATTCTATCCAATCCTCTATCCTATCCACTATCCTATCCTATCCTCAATCCTATAATATCATCTACCCTATTCTATTCTCTATCCTATCCTCTCCTATCCCCTATCGTATCCTATCCTCTATCCTATCCAATCCTATATCCTATCCTCTATCCTATCCTATCCTCTATCCTATCCTATCCTCTATCCTATCCTATCCTCTATCCTATCGTATCCTCTATCCTATCCAATCCTATATCCTATCCTCTATCCTATCCTATCCTCTATCCTGTCCTCTATCCTATCCTCCATCCTATCCTATCCTCTATCCTATCCTATCCTCTATCGTCTCCTGTCCTCTATCCTATCCAATCCCCTATCCTATCCTCTATCGTCTCCTATCCTCTATCCTATCCAATCCCCTATCCTAACTAATCCCGAATCCTATCCTCTATCCTATCCTATCCTCTTTCCTATCCTATCCTCTATCGTCTCCTGTCCTCTATCCTATCCAATCCCCTATCCTATCCTCTATCGTCTCCTATCCTCTATCCTATCCAATCCCCTATCCTAACTAATCCCCAATCCTATCCTCTATCCTATCCTATCCTCTTTCCTATCCTATCCTCTATCGTATCCTATCCTCTATCCTATCCAATCTTATATCCTATCCTCTATCCTATCCAATCCTATATCCTATCCTCTATCCTATCCTATCCTCTATCCTATCCTATCCTCTATCCTATCCTATCCTCTATCCTATCCTATCCTCTATCCTATCCTATCCTCTATCCTATCCTATCCTCTATCCTATCCAATCCTATATCCTATCCTCTATCCTATCCTATCCTCTATCCTATCCTCTATCCTATCCTCTATCCTATCCTATCCTCTATTGTCTCCTGTCCTCTATCCTATCCAATCCCCTATCCTATCCTCTATCGTCTCCTATCCTCTATCCTATCCAATCCCCTATCCTAACCAATCCCCAATCCTATCCTCTATCGTATCCTATCCTCTATCCTATCCAATCCTATATCCTATCCTCTATCCTATCCTATCCTCTATCCTATTCTCTATCCTATCCTATCCCCTATCGTATCCTATCCTCTATCCTATCCAATCCTATATCCAATCCTCTATTCTATCCAATCCTCTATCCTATCCACTGTCCTATCCTATCCTCAATCCTATAATATCATCTTCCCTATTCCATTCTCTATCCTATCCTCTCCTATCCCCTATCGTATCCTATCCTCTGTCCTATCCAATCCTATATCCTATCCTCTATCCTATCCTATCCTCTATCCTATCCTATCCTCTATCCTATCCTATCCTCTATCCTATCCAATCCTATATCCTATCCTCTATCCTATCCTATCCTCTATCCTGTCCTCTATCCTATCCTCTATCCTATCCTATCCTCTATCCTATCCTATCCTCTATCGTCTCATGTCCTCTATCCTATCCAATCCCCTATCCTATCCTTTATCCTATCCGATCCGATCCTCTATCCTATCCTATCCTCAATCCTATAATATCATCTTCCCTATTCCATTCTCTATCCTATCCTCTCCTATCCCCTATCGTATCCTATCCTCTGTCCTATCCAATCCTATATCCTATCCTCTATCCTATCCTATCCTCTATCCTATCCTCTATCCTATCCTCTATCCTATCCTATCCTCTATCCTATCCTATCCTCTACCCTATCCGATCCTCTATCCTATCCACTATCCTATCCTATCCTCAATCCTATAATATCATCTTTCCTATTCTATTCTCTATCCTATCCTATCCTCCACCCTATCCAATCCTATATCCTATCCTCTATCCTATCCTATCCTCTATCCTATCCTATCATCTATCCTATCCTATCATCTATCCTATCCAATCCTATATCCTATCCTCTATCCTGTCCTCTGTCCTATCATCTATCCTATCCTATCCTCAATCCTATCCTATCCTCTATCGTCTCCTGTCCTCTATCCTATCCAATCCCCTATCCTATCCTTTATCCTATCCGATCCGATCCTCTATCCTATCCTATCCTCTATTCTATCCTATCCTCTATCCTATCCTATCCTCTATCCTATCCTATCCTCTATCCTATCCAATCCTCTACCCTATCCGATCCTCTATCCTATCCACTATCCTATCCTATCCTCAATCCTATAATATCATCTTTCCTATTCTATTCTCTATCCTATCCTATCCTCCACCCTATCCTATCTTCAATCCTATCCTATACTCCATCCTATAATATCCTCTATCGTATCCTATCCTCCATCCTATCCAATCCTATATCCTATCCTCTATCCTATCCTCTATCCTATCCTATTCGCTAACCCTATCCTATACTCTATCCTATAATATCCCTTATAATATCCTATCCTCTATCCTATCCAATCCTCTACCCTATCCAATCCTCTATCCTATCCACTATCCTATCCTATCCTCAATCCTATAATATCATCTTTCCTATTCTATTCTCTATCCTATCCTATCCTCCACCCGATCCTATCTTCAATCCTATCCTATACTCCATCCTATAATATCCTCTATCGTATCCTATCCACTATCCTATCCTATCCTAGATCCTATAATATCATCTTCCCTATTCTATTCTCTATCCTATCCTCTCCTATCCCCTATCGTATCCTATCCTCTATCCTATCCTATCCTCTATCCTATCCTATTTTTTTTTTTTTTTTTTTTTTTTCCGAGGAGGTAATCACTATTACGGATACCCGACCCCTCCCGGGGGGGAGTGGGCCGGGTTATGTGGGACTCCTCGGCTGGTGGGTGCAATGCCGAGTATACCCACTAACTCCTCCCCGTCCGTCCCTAGGCTCCTGGGGGCACCCGTGGTCCGCGCGCGCATGTCTATCCGGTGTGCCCCCGCCTTAGCATTCCTCCCTGGGTGGGGGACGCGGCCTCCACCCTATCCTACTCTATCCGAAGGCGCCACGCAACGGACGACGTGAAGCCTTCCCCCCCATTTAGGCCGCCCGATGGACGTCCGGGCCCCCGCCCAAGACGTCCGACGGCCTCCGGGGACGCCATTGGCAACCGAGTATAAGGAGACCGTCGGTCCCCCGCCTCGAGATCACCAAGGGCGCCCCCGCCCGCGTTAAGGACGCCGCAACGGAGGCACGCCCCCGGGGCGTGCCCTGCGTCTCCTTCTCCCACCCCTTCGGCCGGGATCGTGATTTCGCTCACGACCCCGTTCCGCAGCCTCCTTCTGCAGCATTACCTGCTCACAGAAGGAGGCGAACCCTCTCCACGCCCCCTCGCCGCCCGCTGCCGCCGAGACGACAGCCGGAAGCGAGAGGTCATGGCCCACTGCGCGCCGCAGAGCACGGCGCTCACCCGCCCACGCTGGACACTCCTCCAGAGTGTGCTGCGCCGTGTCCCGCGACTCGCCGCAGTGGTGACACGCCTCCTCGGCCTCCCGCCCGATGCGACACAGGTACACACCGAAGCAGCCGTGCCCGGTCATCACCTGCGTCACTCGGTAGGAGACCCTATGCCCCATCCATCCCCTGTTCCACCGGTCGAACACGGGGAGGATGGCCCGAACGGCCCGCCTCCCTCCTTCCTCCGTCCCGTGAAGGCTTTCGCGCCATTCCCGGGCGGCGGCCCGCCGAGCGCGGCCCCTGTACTCCGCCACATCGAGCGCCACCCGATCCGGAGCCATCCCCCTCCGCTGGAGGTCCCTGGCGTACCCGTGTACGTCCGACAACACGCGGGCCTCCAGCTCGAGGGGGATAAGCCCCGACATCACCATCGCCGTCGCGTAAGAGATGGTGCGATACCCCCGCACGATGCCAATGGCCAGCCTGCGCTCGATTCGGCGCAGCAGTGCTCGCACACCGCTACGCCCCCCGGCCAAGACATCGTACGCCCACACAGGGGCTCCGTACAGGACTAAAACCCGCACCACCACCGCGAACAGGCGACGCACCCGTCCACAGGGTCCCCCGAGATTCGGGAGAAGACGACCGAGCGCAGCGGTCGCCCTCTCCGCCCGGGGCACTAGCGACTCGATGTGGCGGCAGAAACGCCACAGGCCGTCGAGCTCGAGTCCCAGGTACCGCATCTGGAACCCGACCTCGACCGCTCCCCCCCCCCCCCCCCACGGCGATCCAGCACTGGGGAGGCGCCGCCAGCCGGGCCCGGTGGTAAAACCACATGGCCCTGGTCTTAGCGACGGACACCTCTAGGCCCAGAGACCGGATCGCGCGTACCGCGCGCCACGCGCCGCGCTCCGCCAGGCAGACGGCCTCCTTCGTATACCTCCCGGTGGCAAGCACCAACGTGTCATCGGCGTAACACGTTAGGCTGACACCGGGAGGCATCCCCTCCCGCAGGACGCTGTCGTACGCGAGGTTCCACAGCAACGGGCCCAACACCGAGCCCTGTGGAACCCCCCGCACGACGCTCCTGCGAATCATCCCGTACCGGCCAGGATATTCTATGCTCCTGTCGGAGAGATAGTCCCCGATCACCCTCCTAAGGTACGGAGGCACCTGGTGGAAGACCAGGGCCTCCGAAATTCTATCCCAGGGGACGGTGTTGAACGCGTTGGCGATATCCAAGGAGATCGCCAACGCAACACCGCCCCCCTCCGTACAGGCCTCCGAGAGAGCCCTCACCCGCCGAATTGCGTCGACGGTGGAGAGACCCCCCCGGAAGCCGAACTGCGCCTCGCTCAGATCGGGGACTCCTCCCCCCGACAGGTGCCGGACGAGGCGTCCAACGAGAACGCGCTCGAACAACTTCCCCGCCTCGTCCAGCAAGCAAATTGGCCGGTACCCGGAGGGCGAGTCCCGGGACTTGCCCGCCTTTGGAAGGAGGACCAGCCTGCCCGACTTCCATAGTGGGGGGAACACTCCCTCCCTCAGACAACTGTTGAACAGCCGCCTGAGTTCGGGAGCGAGCCCCCCCTCCAATGCCAAGACCAACGCGCGGCCCGACACCCCGTCAGGACCCGGGGCCTTGCGGCCCACCCGACGGGCCCTGGTCACCGCCTCCCCGAGCTCGCCGGCTGACACCACCCACTCCGCGGACCAGGAGAGAGGCTCCTGGCCCGGATGGAGGCGGTGTCGCTGTCCCCCCTCACGCGGGAAGAGAGACGTCACCACCTCCTCGAGTAAGGGAGGGTCCATCGATTCCGTCAGTGGGGGGGCCCACGCGCGCAGCTTGCTCATTACAAGCTTATACGGGCGCCCCCACGGATCCGCGTCCACCGTGCCGACGAGCTCCGACCACGCGTCCGCCTTGGCCTTCGCGATGGCCCTCCGGAGAGTCCCGAGCGCGGCTCGGTACTCCCCGTGGAGCCTCGCCTCCTCGTCGTCGCGCCTCCTGCGCGCTCGGCCATACTGGCGCCGCGCGGCATTGCAGGCACGCCGAAGCTCTGCAATGCCCGCGGACCACCAGTATGCCGCCCTTCTATGGTCGGACCGGCTCCGGGGCACCGCGGTGTCGCACACCGCCGTCATCACCTCCCGGAGCCGCTCCGCCCCGCGCGCCGGTGCCCCCCCAGCCGGCTGGGGCCCCCCCCACGTTACCGCGGCGACAGCGGCCCGGAACAGGTCCTCGTCCGCCCTGCTCCACGCCCATCGCGGCCGTCGGTCCACCTGGCCGTGCCGGGAATCCCGCGCGTAGAGGGCGGCGGGCCACACGTCCATGACTATGGGCGTGTGGTCAGAGGCCAGCTCTAGTTCTTCCGCCACCCTCCATCCCGACACTCGGCGCACGGCCGACGGCGTCCCCCATGTCAGATCGACAATAGAGACACCCTGCGGCCGCACGCACGTCGGCGTGGATCCCCGGTTAATCAACCGGAGATCCAGGCCGGACGCCCAGGTTAACACCTCGCTTCCCCTAGTGGTCGTCCTGGGACTCCCCCACGATACCGCGTGGGCATTGAAGTCTCCCAGGACGAGAACCGGACGGGCGCTGCACCGCGCGATGCAGCTACTCAGCCCGCCCAGGAACCCCCGAAAATGATCGAGGCCACGGCTCGGCGAGATATAAACTCCGACGACCGCGATGTCCCCCCACCGCACCGCCACGAATCCCTCGCCTCTCTCCAGAAGGGAGATCGACGGGGACCCGCGGCGGCCCTCCGCCACTATGGCGACGGAGCCGGCCTCGTCCCCCACCCAGAAGGGGTGATCGGGAACGGAGTACGGCTCCGCCGCCACTGCCAACCCAGTCCCCCGCTCGCGCACGGCCTGGACAAACAAGTCCTGGGCCGCACGCGAGTGGTTGAGGTTCGCCTGCAGAACCGGAATAGGCCTGAAAACAGCCTACCCTGACATTTGCTCTGCAGGCTCCCCCCCCTGGGGGGACTGGGCCCCCGGTGTAGTCGGCTGCTGCTGCGCGGGTGCAGCCGCCGACTTTTCCCCTCTTCCCTTCACCGCCGCGCGACCCCTCCTCGGAGCCGGGGCACACGTTTTGGCCCCGAACCTGTGGTTCGAGGGCCTCCCCAGATCCGCGCAGAGCGGGCATCTGGGGGCAGCCCCACAGGCCGAGGCGCGGTGCTCGGTCGCACCGCACCGATAGCACCTCGCGCTCCTGTCGACCGTGCTTTTACAGGTCGACCGCGTGTGCCCCGTCTCCAAGCAGCGGAAGCACTGAAGGGGTCGCTCCCTCAGTGCCTCCACCCGCGCCGAGGACCAGCCGACCAGCAGCCGGCCCCCCGCCACCACCTTCCTGACGGCCGCGAGGGGGCCCTGGGCCCAACAGGAGCCCAGCACCCGCTCAGAGGCGGACCTCCGGATCTCTCCGACCCGGAACTCGGCCTCCGAGCACCCCCCCGCAGCCGCAAGTGCCGCCGCGACCTCCCTTGCGCTAACCGAGTCGTCCAGGCCAGCGACGCGCAACTCGCCTCGCTTGACGGCCTGGACGACTTTAACCCCAGTCCCTTGTAAGGCCTCAGAGACCCTCGTGGAGAGGGCCCGTGCCTTCTCTTGGCCCTCCGGGCCCTTTACCTCCAGGAGGATCCCCCCCGTCTTGGTCCTCCTGGGGAGCACCCCCGACTCAATCCCCAGCGCCTTGAGGTCTATTGCCTCTCTGGCCCTGGCGATCACTCCCGCGTAGGTGAGCTTACAGCTCTCGGGGATCGTGATCGCCACGGCCCCGGACTTGGGGGCGCGCCCCAGGGCAACAACCCTCCCACTTGACGGCTTCGCCGTGATCGCGCCGGCCCCCTTTCGCGTGCCGACCGCCGAACCCCCGGTCGCCGTCCTCCGTTTCGCCGAAGCAGCGGCCGCCGACTCGGCGGCGAGGGCTATGGCCGCCCTCTCCTCCGCCGCTGCCCGCCTCCTCTCCGCCTTCCTCGCGGACCTCGACTTCGCCACCGACCAGGAGGCTGGGTCGACCGGCGGCGGGATGTCCACGGGTGGCACCACCCCGGCGCTGGACACCACCACCGGCCCAGTCCTCCTGGTTTCGACCACCGCCGGCGGAGAAGCCACCGGCGGGGCATCGCGCGTCCCTCCCCCCCTACCCCTGGAGAGCCGGAACCATCCCGGCCAGGATTGCCCGGAAACGATTCTCCATTCTCGTTTCCAGCTCGGCATTCCTGGCCGCCACCATCGCGTCGACGCGGAGGAGAAGGGCTTGAGGGTCCAGTACCCCCGCCCCCTCCGCCGCCCGCGTCGCCGCTTCCGCCGCCGGTCCCGTCCCCGCGGTCCCGCCTGAGGAGGCGGAGGGTACCGCCCCAGGGGCCGTCTTTCCCGCGACCGCCCGCTTCTCCGCCCCCGCGACGCGAAGCCTCGCCCGGAGGTCCTGTACCTCCTTGGCGAGGGCCTCGGTCTGTTGGCGGAGACGGGCGACCTCCTGGCTATTGCCCCACGCCGTGCCAGTGTATGCCCGCTGCACCAGCGTAGTGCAATAGGCCCTGGCCAGCGCGGAGCAATCCCTGAGCTCCTTGGCAAAACTGCCCTTGAGGCCCCTGGAGACGGTGGAGACGCCCTCCACACGTCTCATCGCGTCCTCCACCTCCTCCGCCAGCTGCGCCGTCGGCAGCTTCCCCGCGGACTCCATTAGCTCCGCGATTTTGTGGAGCTGGCCCCTCTCGGCGCGGTCGCTGAGCACCTGCTCAGCACCCGCCCCCGAGGAGCCCTCCTCAGTGGTCCCCCCGACGACCCTCCCGCTGCGCGTCTGCAGCCCCCCTCCTGCCACGGACGGCTCCAGCCGGGGCCGCTTCCCCGTCGGAGCTCCGTCCGCCCCCCGCATCTCGGCTCCCGCGCGCGACACGCCCGCGTCCGAGTCTCCCGAAATCTGTGATGACGTTTCCGTCACCACAGCTTCGCTGGTAGTATTTACCTCCGAAGGGGCCCAGTGGTCCACCACCTTCGGCTCGCAGTCGTTGGATAACGACGCGCTGTGGCCTGCTCGCCCACCAACAGTCGCGCCGGTACTGGGGTATCCCTCCCCTGCACCGTAAACTAAACTCTTTTCCTTTGTGCCGTCCATGTCAATTTTGTGAAACACCCAGCCTTGCCCTGGTCCGTCACCGAAAATCCCGTCACAACTCGGCAGTTTTTGCCCCTCCGTGCGAACCTTACCGGCAAGGGTGCCCCTACCAGGATCCGAAGATCCCGCCGGCATTGCCTCGCACATCGTCGAGGCTACTTCCTGCCGCGTACCCCCCGCTCCGTTAGCCACCCACAGTCGTGAGTGCCCAGGGACCACCGCGAGGAGGTGGAGCGTGGAGGATTTTAGGAATATGACCGCCACCACTGTGGCATACCTAGCAGTGGATCCGAGTCACCACTGCCAAGCCCATATCCCCTAGGTCCCCATCCTCTATCCTATCCTATCCTCTATCCTATCCTATCCTCTATCCTATCCAATCCTCTACCCTATCCAATCCTCTATCCTATCCACTATCCTATCCTATCCTCAATCCTATAATATCATCTTTCCTATTCTATTCTCTATCCTATCCTATCCTCCACCCGATCCTATCTTCAATCCTATCCTATACTCCATCCTATAATATCCTCTATCGTATCCTATCCTCTATCCTATCCAATCCTATATCCTATCCTCTATTCTATCCAATCCTCTATCCTATCCACTATCCTATCCTATCCTCAATCCTATAATATCATCTTCCCTATTCTATTCTCTATCCTATCCTCTCCTATCCCCTATCGTATCCTATCCTCTATCCTATCCAATCCTATATCCTATCCTCTATCCTATCCTATCCTCTATCCTATCCTATCCTCTATCCTATCCTATCCTCTATCCTATCCTATCCTCTATCCTATCCTATCCTCTATCCTATCCAATCCTATATCCTATCCTCTATCCTATCGTCTATCCTATCCTCTATCCTATCCTCTATCCTATCCTATCCTCTATCCTATCCTATCCTCTATCGTCTCCTGTCCTCTATCCTATCCAATCCCCTATCCCATCCTCTATCGTCTCCTATCCTCTATCCTATCCAATCCCCTATCCTAACCAATCCCCAATCCTATCCTCTATCCTATCCTATCCTCTATCCTATCCTATCCTCTATTGTCTCCTGTCCTCTATCCTATCCAATCCCCTATCCTATCCTCTATCGTCTCCTATCCTCTATCCTATCCAATCCCCTATCCTAACCAATCCCCAATCCTATCCTCTATCGTATCCTATCCTCTATCCTATCCAATCCTATATCCTATCCTCTATCCTATCCTATCCTCTATCCTATTCTCTATCCTATCCTATCCCCTATCGTATCCTATCCTCTATCCTATCCAATCCTATATCCTATCCTCTATTCTATCCAATCCTCTATCCTATCCACTGTCCTATCCTATCCTCAATCCTATAATATCATCTTCCCTATTCCATTCTCTATCCTATCCTCTCCTATCCCCTATCGTATCCTATCCTCTGTCCTATCCAATCCTATATCCTATCCTCTATCCTATCCTATCCTCTATCCTATCCTATCCTCTATCCTATCCTATCCTCTATCCTATCCAATCCTATATCCTATCCTCTATCCTATCCTATCCTCTATCCTGTCCTCTATCCTATCCTCTATCCTATCCTATCCTCTATCCTATCCTATCCTCTATCCTATCCTATCCTATCCTCTATCCTATCCTATCCTCTATCCTATCCAATCCTCTACCCTATCCAATCCTCTATCCTATCCACTATCCTATCCTATCCTCAATCCTATAATATCATCTTTCCTATTCTATTCTCTATCCTATCCTATCCTCCACCCGATCCTATCTTCAATCCTATCCTATACTCCATCCTATAATATCCTCTATCGTATCCTATCCTCTATCCTATCCAATCCTATATCCTATCCTCTATCCTATCCTATCCTCTATCCTATCCTCTATCCTATCCTATCCTCTATCCTATCCTATCCTCTATCGTCTCCTGTCCTCTATCCTATCCAATCCCCTATCCTATCCTCTATCGTCTCCTATCCTCTATCCTATCCAATCCCCTATCCTAACTAATCCCCAATCCTATCCTCTATCCTATCCTATCCTCTTTCCTATCCTATCCTCTATCGTATCCTATCCTCTATCCTATCCAATCCTATATCCTATCCTCTATCCTATCCAATCCTATATCCTATCCTCTTTCCTATCCTATCCTCTATCCTATCCTATCCTCTATCCTATCCTATCCTCTATCCTATCCAATCCTATATCCTATCCTCTATCCTATCCTCTATCCTATCCTCTATCCTATCATCTATCCTATCATATCCTCTATCCTATCCTATCCTCTATCGTCTCCTGTCCTCTATCCTATCCAATCCCCTATCCTATCCTCTATCGTCTCCTATCCTCTATCCTTTCCAATCCCCTATCCTAACCAATCCCCAGTCCTATCCTCTATCCTATCCTATCCTCTATCCTATCCTATCCTCTATCGTATCCTATCCTCTATCCTATCCAATCCTATATCCTATCCTCTATTCTATCCAATCCTCTATCCTATCCACTATCCTATCCTATCCTCAATCCTATAATATCATCTTCCCTATTCTATTCTCTATCCTATCCTCTCCTATCCCCTATCGTATCCTATCCTCTATCCTATCCAATCCTATATCCTATCCTCTATCCTATCCTATCCTCTATCCTATCCTCTATCCTATCCTATCCTCTATCCTATCCTATCCTCTATCGTCTCCTGTCCTCTATCCTATCCAATCCCCTATCCTATCCTATATCCTATCCAATCCCCTATCCTAACTAATCCCCAATCCTATCCTCTATCCTATCCTATCCTCTTTCCTATCCTATCCTCTATCGTATCCTATCCTCTTTCCTATCCTATCCTCTATCGTATCCTATCCTCTATCCTATCCAATCCTATATCCTATCCTCTATCCTATCCTATCCTCTATCCTATTCTCTATCCTATCCTATCCCCTATCGTATCCTATCCTCTATCCTATCCAATCCTATATCCTATCCTCTATTCTATCCAATCCTCTATCCTATCCACTATCCTATCCTATCCTCAATCCTATAATATCATCTTCCCTATTCCATTCTCTATCCTATCCTCTCCTATCCCCTATCGTATCCTATCCTCTGTCCTATCCAATCCTATATCCTATCCTCTATCCTATCCTATTCTCTATCCTATCCTATCCTCTATCCTATCCTATCCTCTATCCTATCGTATCCTCTATCCTATCCAATCCTATATCCTATCCTCTATCCTATCCTATCCTCTATCCTGTCCTCTATCCTATCCTCTATCCTATCCTATCCTCTATCCTATCCTATCCTCTATCGTCTCCTGTCCTCTATCCTATCCAATCCCCTATCCTATCCTCTATCGTCTCCTATCCTCTATCCTATCCAATCCCCTATCCTAACTAATCCCCAATCCTATCCTCTATCCTATCCTATCCTCTTTCCTATCCTATCCTCTATCGTCTCCTGTCCTCTATCCTATCCAATCCCCTATCCTATCCTCTTTCGTCTCCTATCCTCTATCCTATCCAATCCCCTATCCTAACTAATACCCAATCCTATCCTCTATCCTATCCTATCCTCTTTCCTATCCTATCCTCTATCGTATCCTATCCTCTATCCTATCCAATCTTATATCCTATCCTCTATCCTATCCAATCCTATATCCTATCATCTATCCTATCCTATCCTCTATCCTATCCTATCCTCTATCCTATCCTATCCTCTATCCTATCCTATCCTCTATCCTATCCAATCCTATATCCTATCCTCTATCCTATCCTATCCTCTATCCTATCCTCTATCCTATCCTCTATCCTATCCTATCCTCTATTGTCTCCTGTCCTCTATCCTATCCAATCCCCTATCCTATCCTCTATCGTCTCCTATCCTCTATCCTATCCAATCCCCTATCCTAACCAATCCCCAATCCTATCCTCTATCGTATCCTATCCTCTATCCTATCCAATCCTATATCCTATCCTCTATCCTATCCTATCCTCTATCCTATTCTCTATCCTATCCTATCCCCTATCGTATCCTATCCTCTATCCTATCCAATCCTATATCCTATCCTCTATTCTATCCAATCCTCTATCCTATCCACTGTCCTATCCTATCCTCAATCCTATAATATCATCTTCCCTATTCCATTCTCTATCCTATCCTCTCCTATCCCCTATCGTATCCTATCCTCTGTCCTATCCAATCCTATATCCTATCCTCTATCCTATCCTATCCTCTATCCTATCCTATCCTCTATCCTATCCTATCCTCTATCCTATCCAATCCTATATCCTATCCTCTATCCTATCCTATCCTCTATCCTGTCCTCTATCCTATCCTCTATCCTATCCTATCCTCTATCCTATCCTATCCTCTATCGTCTCATGTCCTCTATCCTATCCAATCCCCTATCCTATCCTCTATCGTCTCCTATCCTCTATCCTATCCAATCCCCTATCCTAACTAATCCCCAATCCTATCCTCTATCCTATCCTATCCTCTTTCCTATCCTATCCTCTATCGTATCCTATCCTCTATCCTATCCAATCCTATATCCTATCCTCTATCCTATCCAATCCTATATCCTATCCTCTTTCCTATCCTATCCTCTATCCTATCCTATCCTCTATCCTATCCTATCCTCTATCCTATCCAATCCTATATCCTATCCTCTATCCTATCCTCTATCCTATCCTCTATCCTATCATCTATCCTATCATATCCTCTATCCTATCCTATCCTCTATCTTCTCCTGTCCTCTATCCTATCCAATCCCCTATCCTATCCTCTATCGTCTCCTATCCTCTATCCTTTCCAATCCCCTATCCTAACCAATCCCCAGTCCTATCCTCTATCCTATCCTATCCTCTATCCTATCCTATCCTCTATCGTATCCTATCGTCTATCCTATCCAATCCTATATCCTATCCTCTATTCTATCCAATCCTCTATCCTATCCACTATCCTATCCTATCCTCAATCCTATAATATCATCTTCCCTATTCTATTCTCTATCCTATCCTCTCCTATCCCCTATCGTATCCTATCCTCTATCCTATCCAATCCTATATCCTATCCTCTATCCTATCCTATCCTCTATCCTATCCTCTATCCTATCCTATCCTCTATCCTATCCTATCCTCTATCGTCTCCTGTCCTCTATCCTATCCAATCCCCTATCCTATCCTATATCCTATCCAATCCCCTATCCTAACTAATCCCCAATCCTATCCTCTATCCTATCCTATCCTCTTTCCTATCCTATCCTCTATCGTATCCTATCCTCTTTCCTATCCTATCCTCTATCGTATCCTATCCTCTATCCTATCCAATCCTATATCCTATCCTCTATCCTATCCTATCCTCTATCCTATTCTCTATCCTATCCTATCCCCTATCGTATCCTATCCTCTATCCTATCCAATCCTATATCCTATCCTCTATTCTATCCAATCCTCTATCCTATCCACTATCCTATCCTATCCTCAATCCTATAATATCATCTTCCCTATTCCATTCTCTATCCTATCCTCTCCTATCCCCTATCGTATCCTATCCTCTGTCCTATCCAATCCTATATCCTATCCTCTATCCTATCCTATTCTCTATCCTATCCTATCCTCTATCCTATCCTATCCTCTATCCTATCGTATCCTCTATCCTATCCAATCCTATATCCTATCCTCTATCCTATCCTATCCTCTATCCTGTCCTCTATCCTATCCTCTATCCTATCCTATCCTCTATCCTATCCTATCCTCTATCGTCTCCTGTCCTCTATCCTATCCAATCCCCTATCCTATCCTCTATCGTCTCCTATCCTCTATCCTATCCAATCCCCTATCCTAACTAATCCCCAATCCTATCCTCTATCCTATCCTATCCTCTTTCCTATCCTATCCTCTATCGTCTCCTGTCCTCTATCCTATCCAATCCCCTATCCTATCCTCTATCGTCTCCTATCCTCTATCCTATCCAATCCCCTATCCTAACTAATCCCCAATCCTATCCTCTATCCTATCCTATCCTCTTTCCTATCCTATCCTCTATCGTATCCTATCCTCTATCCTATCCAATCTTATATCCTATCCTCTATCCTATCCAATCCTATATCCTATCCTCTATCCTATCCTATCCTCTATCCTATCCTATCCTCTATCCTATCCTATCCTCTATCCTATCCTATCCTCTATCCTATCCAATCCTATATCCTATCCTCTATCCTATCCTATCCTCTATCCTATCCTCTATCCTATCCTCTATCCTATCCTATCCTCTATTGTCTCCTGTCCTCTATCCTATCCAATCCCCTATCCTATCCTCTATCGTCTCCTATCCTCTATCCTATCCAATCCCCTATCCTAACCAATCCCCAATCCTATCCTCTATCGTATCCTATCCTCTATCCTATCCAATCCTATATCCTATCCTCTATCCTATCCTATCCTCTATCCTATTCTCTATCCTATCCTATCCCCTATCGTATCCTATCCTCTATCCTATCCAATCCTATATCCTATCCTCTATTCTATCCAATCCTCTATCCTATCCACTGTCCTATCCTATCCTCAATCCTATAATATCATCTTCCCTATTCCATTCTCTATCCTATCCTCTCCTATCCCCTATCGTATCCTATCCTCTGTCCTATCCAATCCTATATCCTATCCTCTATCCTATCCTATCCTCTATCCTATCCTATCCTCTATCCTATCCTATCCTCTATCCTATCCAATCCTATATCCTATCCTCTATCCTATCCTCTATCCTATCCTATCCTCTATCCTATCCTATCCTCTATCGTCTCATGTCCTCTATCCTATCCAATCCCCTATCCTATCCTTTATCCTATCCGATCCGATCCTCTATCCTATCCTATCCTCAATCCTATAATATCATCTTCCCTATTCCATTCTCTATCCTATCCTCTCCTATCCCCTATCGTATCCTATCCTCTGTCCTATCCAATCCTATATCCTATCCTCTATCCTATCCTATCCTCTATCCTATCCTATCCTCTATCCTGTCCTCTATCCTATCCTCTATCCTATCCTATCCTCTATCGTCTCATGTCCTCTATCCTATCCAATCCCCTATCCTATCCTTTATCCTATCCGATCCGATCCTCTATCCTATCCTATCCTCTATCCTATCCTATCCTCTATCCTATCCTATCCTCTATCCTATCCTATCCTATCCTCTATCCTATCCTATCCTCTATCCTATCCAATCCTCTACCCTATCCAATCCTCTATCCTATCCACTATCCTATCCTATCCTCAATCCTATAATATCATCTTTCCTATTCTATTCTCTATCCTATCCTATCCTCCACCCGATCCTATCTTCAATCCTATCCTATACTCCATCCTATAATATCCTCTATCGTATCCTATCCTCTATCCTATCCAATCCTATATCCTATCCTCTATCCTATCCTATCCTCTATCCTATCCTCTATCCTATCCTATCCTCTATCCTATCCTATCCTCTATCGTCTCCTGTCCTCTATCCTATCCAATCCCCTATCCTATCCTCTATCGTCTCCTATCCTCTATCCTATCCAATCCCCTATCCTAACTAATCCCCAATCCTATCCTCTATCCTATCCTATCCTCTTTCCTATCCTATCCTCTATCGTATCCTATCCTCTATCCTATCCAATCCTATATCCTATCCTCTATCCTATCCAATCCTATATCCTATCCTCTTTCCTATCCTATCCTCTATCCTATCCTATCCTCTATCCTATCCTATCCTCTATCCTATCCAATCCTATATCCTATCCTCTATCCTATCCTCTATCCTATCCTCTATCCTATCATCTATCCTATCATATCCTCTATCCTATCCTATCCTCTATCGTCTCCTGTCCTCTATCCTATCCAATCCCCTATCCTATCCTCTATCGTCTCCTATCCTCTATCCTTTCCAATCCCCTATCCTAACCAATCCCCAGTCCTATCCTCTATCCTATCCTATCCTCTATCCTATCCTATCCTCTATCGTATCCTATCCTCTATCCTATCCAATCCTATATCCTATCCTCTATTCTATCCAATCCTCTATCCTATCCACTATCCTATCCTATCCTCAATCCTATAATATCATCTTCCCTATTCTATTCTCTATCCTATCCTCTCCTATCCCCTATCGTATCCTATCCTCTATCCTATCCAATCCTATATCCTATCCTCTATCCTATCCTATCCTCTATCCTATCCTCTATCCTATCCTATCCTCTATCCTATCCTATCCTCTATCGTCTCCTGTCCTCTATCCTATCCAATCCCCTATCCTATCCTATATCCTATCCAATCCCCTATCCTAACTAATCCCCAATCCTATCCTCTATCCTATCCTATCCTCTTTCCTATCCTATCCTCTATCGTATCCTATCCTCTTTCCTATCCTATCCTCTATCGTATCCTATCCTCTATCCTATCCAATCCTATATCCTATCCTCTATCCTATCCTATCCTCTATCCTATTCTCTATCCTATCCTATCCCCTATCGTATCCTATCCTCTATACTATCCAATCCTATATCCTATCCTCTATTCTATCCAATCCTCTATCCTATCCACTATCCTATCCTATCCTCAATCCTATAATATCATCTTCCCTATTCCATTCTCTATCCTATCCTCTCCTATCCCCTATCGTATCCTATCCTCTGTCCTATCCAATCCTATATCCTATCCTCTATCCTATCCTATTCTCTATCCTATCCTATCCTCTATCCTATCCTATCCTCTGTCCTATCGTATCCTCTATCCTATCCAATCCTATATCCTATCCTCTATCCTATCCTATCCTCTATCCTGTCCTCTATCCTATCCTCTATCCTATCCTATCCTCTATCCTATCCTATCCTCTATCGTCTCCTGTCCTCTATCCTATCCTATCCCCTATCCTATCCTCTATCGTCTCCTATCCTCTATCCTATCCAATCCCCTATCCTAACTAATCCCCAATCCTATCCTCTATCCTATCCTATCCTCTTTCATATCCTATCCTCTATCGTATCCTATCCTCTATCCTATCCAATCCTATATCCTATCCTCTATCCTATCCTATCCTCTATCCTATCCTATCCTCTATCCTATTCTCTATGCTATCCTATCCCCTATCGTATCCTATCCTCTATCCTATCCAATCCTATATCCTATCCTCTATTCTATCCAATCCTCTATCCTATCCACTATCCTATCCTATCCTCAATCCTATAATATCATCTTCCCTATTCCATTATCTATCCTATCCTCTCCTATCCCCTATCGTATCCTATCCTCTGTCCTATCCAATCCTATATCCTATCCTCTATCCTATCCTATCCTCTATCCTATCCTATCCTCTATCCTATCCTATCCTCTATCCTATCCTATCCTCTATCCTATCCTATCCTCTATCCTATCCTATCCTCTATCCTATCCAATCCTATATCCTATCCTCTATCCTATCCTATCCTCTATCCTGTCCTCTGTCCTATCCTCTATCCTATCCTATCCTCAATCCTATCCTATCCTCTATCGTCTCCTGTCCTCTATCCTATCCGATCCCCTTTCCTATCCTATCCTCTATAATATCGTATCCTCTATCATATCCTATCCTCTATCCTATCCAATCCTATATACTATCCTCTATCCTATCCTATCCTCTATCGTCTCCTGTCCTCTATCCTATCCAACCCCCTATCCTATCCTCTATCCTATCCGATCCGATCCTCTATCCTATCCTATCCTCTATCCTATCCTATCCTCTATCCTATCCTATCCTCTATCCTATCCTATCCTCTATCCTATCTTATCCTCTATCCTATTCTATCCTCTATCGTCTCCTGTCCTCTATCCTACCCAATCCCCTATCCTATCCTCTATCCTATCCAATCCGATCCTCTATCCTATCCTATGCGATCCTCTATCCTATCCTATCCGATCCTCTATCCTATCCTATCCTCTATAATGTCGTATCCTCTATCCTATCCTATCCTCTATCGTCTCCTATCCTCTATCCTATCCAATCGCCTATCCTAACCAATCCCCTATCCTATCGTATCCGATCCTCTATCCTATCCTATCCTCTATAATATCGTATCCTCTATCATATCCTATACTCTTTCCTATAATATCCTCTATCCTATCCTCTATCCTCTTCTCTATCCTATCCTATATCCTATCCTCTATACTATTCTCTATCCTATCCTATGCTCTATCCTATCCTATCCTCTATCCTATCCTCTATCCTATCCTCCATCCTATCCTCTATTCTATCCTCTATTCTAACCTATCCTCTATCCTATCCTATCCTGAATCCCATCCTATCCCCTATCCTATCCAATCCTCTATCCTATCCTCTATCCTATCCTATCCTCTATCCTATCCTACCCTCTATCCTATCCTATCCTCTATCCTATCCTATCCTCTATCCTATCCAATGCTCTATCCTATCCGATCCTCTATCCTATCCTATCCTCTATCCTATCCTACCCTCTATCCTATCCTATCCTCTATCCTATCCTATCCTCTATCCTATCCAATGCTCTATCCTATCCGATCCTCTATCCTATCCTATCCACTATAATGTCGTATCCTCTATCCTATCCTATCCTCTATCGTCTCCTATCCTCTATCCTATCCAATCGCCTATCCTAACCAATCCCCTATCCTATCGTATCCGATCCTCTATCCTATCCTATCCTCTATAATCCTTTATATCCTCTTTCCTATAATATCCTCTATCCTATCCTCTATCCTCTTCTCTATCCTATCCTATATCCTATCCTCTATACTATCCTCTATGATATCCTATGCTCTATCCTATCCTATCCTCTATCCTATCCTATCCTCTATCCTATTCTATCCTCTATAATATCCTATCCGCTATCCTATCCTATCCTCTATCCTATAATTTCCCCTATCCTATCCAATCCTCTATCCTATCCTGAATCCTATCCTGTCCTCTATCCTATCCTATCCTGTATCCTATCCTATCCTCAATCCTATCCTATCCTCTATCCTATCTAATCCCCTATCCTATACTGTATCGTCTCCTATCCTCTATCCTATCCAATCCCCTACCCTATCCTCTATCCTATCCTATCCGATCCTCTATTCCATCCTATCCTCTATCCTATCCAATCCTATATCCTATCCTCTATCCTATCCTATCCTCTATCCTATCCTACCCTCTATCCTATCCTATCCTCTATCCTATCCTATCCTCTATCCTATCCAATCCTCTATCCTATCCGATCCTCTATCCTATCCTATCCTCTATAATATCGTATCCTCTAGCATATCCTATCCTCTTTCCTGTAATATCCCCTATCGTATCCAATCCTCTATCCTATCCTAGGCGTATTTTCTAAAGCGTATGCTTTGCATCCAAAAATCCTAAAATGTGATACGTCAGGCTTCTTTCCAAACCAACATTCGTACGGTGTGACATCCTTCAAAGCCTTAGTAGGAAATCAGTTCCTTATGTCCATCGAGGTATTTATCGCTTCTGCCCAGAACTTCTTTGGTAGATCAGCGTGTATTAATATACATCTTGCCATTTCGACGAGCGTTCTATTCAACCTCTCAGCGACACCACTTTGTTGTGGCGTGTATGCAACAGTTCTTTCATCCTTAATTCCCCACTCACTTAGTTGTTTGCTGAACTCCTTACCGCAATATTCGAGTCTATTATCCGTTCTTAAGGTCTTGATCTTTTTACCAATTTCATTTTCAGCTAGAGCCTTGAATTCTTTAAAAGCTTCTTTCACTTGATCCTTTGACTTTAAGAAGCATATCTTCGTCCACCTTGTTTTGTCGTCTATAAAGCTAGTAAAATATTTTGCCCCACCAATAGATGTGGTACGCATCAGCCCACAAACGTCTGAATGTATCAATTCAAGTGGTTGTTTGCTCTTATGGGTCGATGGAGTGAATGGAATTTTAGTTTGCTTACCCTTTATGCAGGTTTCACAGGTGAGCATATTATTGTTCAGGTTCATCGTCAAACCCTTCACCATTTGTTTGGATATTAAACTCTTCAAGTCTGCTGCATTGAGATGTCCATATCTCAAATGCCATAGTTCATTAGAGGTTTCTGCCATGTTCGCTGTCTCTTCTATTTCACGCGTAGTTGCCTTGAATGAGATTGGTGAAGGTTTCAGAAAATATAAGTTTCCTACCTTTGGGGCTACTGCAACTATTTGCCCTTCAGCATTCCTTATTGTTGCTTTGTCGTCCACAAATATAACCTTCTAAAATTTTTATTTTCAACGCGTATGGATCAGGCAATGTATCTCTGGATTCTAATGCACACCTGAAACCTTCATAACTTCTTGGGATACTGTACAGAATTACGATGGTTAACAGGTCATTTGCAATTGGTATGTCCATTTGCTGCAATTTATCTACAATATCAAATAATTTGCTTAAGTGATCTGCCATACTACCGTCCTCCGTGAGCCTTGTGAAAAGCAGCTTTGTAGGTTTAAGGGTCCCGCGGATAAATGCGGAACCAAGATGCAGCCTACTCTGCACAGAACCGCTGGGAAACTTTTTATCGATAGTGATAAACTCGTGTATGTAACAGAACAACTTTATTCGACTTCACTTCGAGAGCGTAGGATCGAGACATCTGTCTCGATCGAGAGTCCGGTAGCGAGAGAGTACATTAGGCGGTTCTCTCGCCTGCATTGCCCGAGGTTGAGAGTGCCAATCTCGTCGGAGCATATTCTCTAGGCGCGTGCCTAGGGGAATGGCGCGGCAGCGCCAATATCCCTACACACTCCCCCCCCCCGAGTGTATACGACATTTAAATTAGCCGCTGTTTTAACAAGGAGAAGTGTAATACATACTGCATGCACTTACAATTTTCTTTTTGTAATTTTTCTCGCTTCGGCAGCGAACGTAACGCGCTTTTTATTTGCATACGTGCGGATCGTGCTGCTTCCCGAAACGGCTGCAGGGTCGCCGGCAGCTTCTAAGTTCGATTCGCGAACTGCGTACGCGGGTTTTACATTTTCAACAGATACCGAACGCGGTTTACAATTGACCTCGATTTCGATGACTCTGTCGTTGACGCGTTTTAAGACTTTATGCGGTCCCGTGTATGGACGTTCAAGCGATTTCTTGAGAGTGCCTGCGCGAAGGAACACGTGCGAACATGTTGACAAATCTTTAAATATGAACGCGCGTTTCTTATGTCGCTGTCCCACGGGGACAGGTTTCACTTGGCGCATGTGATCGCGAAACCCTTCGACGAATATTTGCGGGTCGGACGGACCGTCGTCGGGAAGAACAAACTCTCCCGGAATACGCAACGTCGTGCCGTACAGGTATTCGGCAGGTGAGGACCCGGTGTCCATCACGTTGTTTCGCAACCCTAACATCACGGTGGACAGGACTCGTGACCATTTCGTGTTCGCGTGACACATTATCGCGGTTTTCAGGCAGCGATGCCATCGTTCGATCATGCCGTTAGAGGCGAGATGGAACGCGGTAGTACGTATCCGGTGACAACCGGATAGTTGCAATAACGCTGTGAACAATTTGGATTCGAACTGACTACCTTGGTCAGTTGTTAGCGTTTCTGGCGTGCCGTATCGCGAGATCCAGTGATCTACAAAAGCTCTACACACGGTGGTTGCTTCGATATCCGGCAGCGGAATGGCTTCGGGCCATCGCGAGAAACGATCGATTACTGTAAGGCAATAGCGATTGCCGTCGGAAACCGGCAGCGGACCGACAATGTCCATATGGACGTGTTTAAAGCGGCTATAGGGAGCTACGAATTCCGCAGGAGCCACGTGGTTATGCCGCGTTACTTTAGACTGTTGACAGTCCAAGCAGTCTTTGGACCACTTAATAATGTCGCGATGCATGTCCGGCCAGACGTAACGTTTCCGAATTACCCGATCTGTAATCTTAGCACAGGGGTGCGCAGGGTTGTGGAAAGTGTCGAAAATCTTTTTTCTAGCCGGCTGTGGAATGTACGGACGCAAGGTTTCGCCCGTGAGGTCGCACGCGATCGCAGTGTGTGAAGGTCCCCACCTTATCTGTCGCAGGGACAACGAGTGGTCAGCGGAGCGCAGTAGTTCCTTAAGCTCGTCGTCGCTCTCTTGCATTTTGGACAGTTCATCCAGAGAAATGTTCGCGGCGAGGCGCAGCGAGTCGACTCGTGATAATGAATCGGCAACGACGTTTTCCGAGCCAGGAAGATGCTCAATGCGAGTGGTGAATTGTAAGATATACGACAACTGTCTGAGCTGTCGAGGAGATGCCTTGTCGGCTTTCTGACGAAACGCGTACGTGAGAGGCTTGTGATCTGTCACAATGCTGAATTCACGACCTTCTAAGAAGTGTCGGAAGTATTTTAGTGCCTCATAAGCGGCAGTCAACTCGCGATCGTACGCACTATAATTGCGTTGGGCAGGACTGAATTTCCTGGAGAAGAAAGCCAAGGGCTTCCAGGAATCTCCGAGCTTTTGCTCGAGTGACGCGCCCATGCCGAAATCGGAGGCGTCAGTGACGATACGCGTCACTGCGTTTGCCGCGGGATGAGCGAGCATGGTCGCGTTGGCGAGGTCACTTTTGACCCGAGCGAACGCTTCCTCAGATTTAGGAGTCCATACGATCTCGCGTTTGTCATTTTTCTTCGACTCGCCGAGGTACTCGTGCAGGGGGGCCTGCACGTCGGCAGCGTGTCGAATGCTACGTCGGTAGAAATTGGCCATGCCAAGGAACCTACGAAGATCGGCAACGGTCCGAGGCCTTGGAAAATCTATTATGGCCTTGACTTTCTCGGGGATTGGGCTAGACCCGTGCTGGTCAATGACATGACCGAGGAATTCGAGAGATGACTTCCCGAACTCGCACTTTTGGGTGTTTAGCCGAAGACAATATTCCTGCAAGCGTTGCAGGACTACGCGTAGGTGATCTTCATGCTCCTTTCGGTTCGAGGACGCGATGAGAATATCATCGATATACGCGAATACAAAGTCTAAATCCCCGAGGGCACGGTAGATGTAACGCTGGAAGGTTTGTCCGGCATTACGAAGGCCAAAGGGCATTACCGTGTATTCGAAGAGTCCAAACGGGGTAATGACCGCCGTTTTCGGAATGTCAGACGGGGCGATCGGAATTTGTTGATATGCCCGGTGAAGGTCGAGCTTCGTGAAAACCGATTTTCCGTGAAGGTTCACGGAGTAATCGTGAAGATGGGGGACTGGATATTTATCAGGAATCGTTACCGCGTTGAGACGGCGGTAATCGCCGCAGACGCGCCAGCCCCCGTCCTTTTTCGGGACGAGATGAATAGGACTCGCCCAAGGACTGCTAGAAGGGCTGCAAATTCCCGAGCTGACGAGCTGTTTGAACTCTGCTTTCGCGGCGCGCAGTTTTTCCTGCGCTAGCCTCCGTGCGCGTTCCGCAATTGGTGGACCTTCGGTCACAATATGATGAAGGACGTCTTGTGGCGTACGGTCATTATTCTGTGACGGCCCGACAACATTCGGAAACTCGGTTAAAATTCCGGCGAACGCGGACGCTGGATCGACCGATTTAACGTCGCGCACGGACGAAGGTTTTACAGTGCCGACGGCGGCAATCTTCGTCATGGGGTCGATCAGTTTGCGGAGGCGCAAGTCAACGAGCAGCCCGTAATGTTTTAGAAAGTCGGCACCGATTATCGGGTACGGTACCGATGCGACGCAGAAATTCCACGGGAATGAACGGCGGAGGTTGAGATTCAAAGTCAAACGCTTCTCGCCGTACGTGTCAATCATTGTCTCATTTGCCGCGTAGAGTTTATAACCCGTTGGGCGACGCGAGCCTTTGGCAACCGGCAGCAAAGAGAGATCGGCTCCGGTGTCGATTAAGAACGTGAGACCGAGATCGCGGTCTCTTATGTGGAGACGATGAGATTCGGTACTAGACGGGCTCGCCTCCAAACAGCTAGTACTTTTCAGTTTCCCGTCTCCCAGGAGCACGGCTTGACACAACGACGCGCATCTTTCCCGAACTTCCTGTGAAACCAGCACGCGGTTTCCTTCGGCAGAGAGCGGTTTTCGCGCGATCGATTCCTACTCCGTGAAGGGGTTCGTCGGCGGACGCGACTCTCGCGGGTGCGCGAAGTGGTTATGGATGCTAGTTGGCGCGTGAGACGGTCGACCTTCTCTTCTAACGCGCGTAGGGAGGCGTCTCGGGACGAGACGGCAGCTATCGCGGATGTGCCGGTTCCGGAGGCCTCAACGACCTTGTCGGCTAATTCGGCGAGCTTCCGCGGCTCGGAAACGTTCGCCATGGCCAGGACGGCACGGACATGCGACGGCAGCTGTTCTAGAAATACGGCGCGAATTATTTCATCGCTGCAAGACCCGTCGTTCAGGTTGAGGAGGCGCGTCAATATCTGGGACGGTTTGCCCTCACTCAGAACTTCGCCCTTCAAGAGCTGTCGGAGCTTGCTCTCGGCAGAAACAGCGTAGCTAGATATGATTCGTGCTTTTATTCGGTCGTATAAATCCTCAGGAGGAGGCGACATGAATGGTATGTCCTTGACCATAGTGACAACGTCGTACTTCAACGCGGCCACCACTACATCAGCCATTGTATTTTGGTTGGTAATTCTTGCCGCCGACAAGGATGACTCGACTTGTGCGAACCAAAGCGCCGGATCTTCTTTGAAGAAATCGGGCACTTTTGGTTGCCGGTATGAATCGACGCGACCCTGTAACAGCGCATGAAGGAGTTCATCCTGAGTGAGCTGCGCGGGGGTAGTCATTTTGCGCGATTTCGCGAACACGCGTGTGCTTGGACCGGCAGCGAATTATTCGTAACGCGCGCTCTGCGCAGACGTACGCGGTTTCGCAAGGGCACGGCGCGACGCGGTAAACATGAACTACCCGGTGTCGTAGCGGTCACACGAGTCGACGGGGGGATCGACACGGCATAAACACAACAACGCGAAGGTCGCGAAACGGTCGAATCAACAGGCATACGAAAATGGCTTCGTAGATTATTTTCGCCACGAGGTACCGCGCGGCGATTACGATCGTTTACAATAATGAGGCGAAATTTCGCATAATCGGAACGATACCTGTCGGCGCACGCATGGTTGGGCTCGTCGATAGACTGGCTGCAATGTGATGCTCGTCAAGGCGCCGGTGGTCGGTGGCTTCACGCAATTAGCGGAACTCCAGCAAGCTCGTCCTCTGTAGACGTCCAGGATGGCCTCCGATGTGCAGTGTTCGACCTCGTGCAGCGAGCGGATAGCTCGCCGCCTGGAACCGGCAACGGCAGCGTGCAGCGAGCGGATTGCTCGCCGCCAGGAACCAGCAACGGCAGCGTGCAGCGAGCGGATTGCTCGCCGCCAGGAACCAGCAACGGCAGCGTGCAGCGAGCGGATTGCCCGCCGCCAGGAACCGGCAATCTCTTCCTGATGGTCTCCGTGAAAACGTGCACCTGTTTCCGGGCACGTGCAGCGTGGTTCTTGATTTCCAGATCACGTCGGGGTCACCAGTTGTAGGTTTAAGGGTCCCGCGGATAAATGCGGAACCAAGATGCAGCCTACTCTGCACAGAACCGCTGGGAGACTTTTTATCGATAGTGATAAACTCGTGTATGTAACAGAACAACTTTATTCGACTTCACTTCGAGAGCGTAGGATCGAGACGTCTGTCTCGATCGAGAGTCCGGCAGCGAGAGAGTACAGTAGGCGGTTCTCTCGCCTGCATTGCCCGAGGTTGAGAGTGCCAACCTCGTCGGAGCATATTCTCTAGGCGCCTGCCTAGGGGAATGGCGCGGCAGCGCCAATATCCCTACAGCTTCTTCAATAGTGTCGCCCTCTTTGCTGGTCCTTTCGAAGCGTATACCCTTTCCAGCGCAGTCCAAGCGTCACTTGACGTTTGAAGATTCTTCACGTGGCATATTTCGGATGCACTTAACGAGAGAACTATATCAGCTTTCGCCTTTTTGTCGTTTCTTACCCAATTTGCAATTTGGTCGGCATTGTTCTCCCTTTCAGCAGGTTTCGGTCTCGATCCATCGACGTAGCACCAGAGACCATTTTTCGTAAGAATTGCCTCCATTCGTTCTTTCCACGTATCATAATTATCTTTAGTTAATTTGTCTATTTGAGTGTTGTGACTCATGATTAACTATTTGTATAATAGGTTCTTGATCGCGAACACGTGGCACTTTGTAGGTTAAATTGGCACTAGAGGTTAGGTTTTCCGTTCGTAACGAATTTACGCTACTGGGCCCATATCCTGTTTGATTTTGTTAATCCTTATGTTCCCGAAGGATCTTCAGGTTGTCCTATTAAACCTCTTCACCTTATTTTGTATAATACATGCCTTTATTTCTGTACATATACACGTGGTAGCAGAGCGTGGTTAGATAAAGAAGAAAAATACATCGAGAAAAGAATAGATTGGAGGGCGCGCGGGAAGCAGTTGAGTGAGCGCGTTGAATATATTTCTAACAACCTCGATTTTATTTGTAACATTCAATTTAGAAACACTAACAAACTTCGTTGCAATCCAAACTCTAAAGATGCAGATTGATCGAAATGTTTATTTCTTTGTAAATTCTCTGGTCTCCTTACTGGAAAGGTGTTAGGGAAAAATATTGAATGGATACATTGTAGTGTCGTTGTTCATCTTGGCTTGCAAGAACGTCAAATGCTTACAAATTATAGTTATCTGCGGATTACACAACGATATGTTAACAATAATTAGAGCATTTGCTACAAGTAGCACGTCACGATACAGTTGAATTATATATTACATTCTTATACACGTACTACGCCTTAAACTTTCTGAACGTACTTTGTCCGCACTGTAGTCTCGAGTTTGAGAAATCTTCTGGAACACCGTCTGAGTTTTTAGTCTCGCATGAGGTGCAGCCCATTTCACCTTCGCGGGAACCGGCATCTCCCTCTGCACTGCCACTCTCGATTCATCAACAGCATACCCTGTGAATCGCTCATTTCTCTACGTAATCGTCTCTCCAGAGCTTCCAAAATCGTTCGGTCATGTGCCGAACAAGTTGCCAGCGCGAGAGGCGATTTTCGGCAAGAATTAGAGTCGATGGCTGAGGGGCCGAACCGATTAAAAATGGCCGGGAGGTAACGATTCGTAGTCGTCGTACGAGTCGGACTGCGGCGAGATCGGGCGAGAATTGAGACACGCTTCGATAGCACAGAGAAGAGTGGTAAATTCTTCGAAGGTGAGAGTGCGATCCTTTAAAATGCGACGCAGATGATGCTTTACGCTTTTCACGCCGGCCTCCCACAAGCCTCCGAAGTGCGGGGCCGACGGGGGTATGAAGTGCCATGCAACACCGTCGGTGCCAGTTTTATTTAAAAAGTCGGGATGATTCAGACTTGCGCGATGCGCGAGCGAGAGTTCGCGATTAGCCCCGATAAACGTGGTGCCGTTGTCGGAGTACATCGCTTCGGGAATTCCTCGACGAGAACAAAAACGACAGTAGGCGTTGAGAAACGCGGGGGTCGAATAATCCGCGACCAGCTCGAGGTGGATCGCCTTGGTGGCTAGGCATATAAACAGCGCGATGTGCGCTTTGCGAGAAGTGATGCCTCGACCCGCAGATGCCCGAACCTGAACGGGGCCGGCGTAGTCCAGGCCACAATGGGCAAAGCATTTCGCGGGAGGAAAGACCCGAGGTTCCGGAAGCTGTCCCATGAGTTGGTTGGGATGTGCAGCTCGTTCTCGAACGCATGTGACGTATGTGTGAATCACTGATCTCGCAAGATTTCGCGCACGCAGGATCCAGAAGGTTTGGAGGAGGGTGCTCAAGGTGAGCTGAAGTCCGGCGTGTAGCGAACGAATATGCGTGTGTTCGATGATGAGTCGAACGAGAGGATGCGCCGCGAGAATAATGGGATGCTTAGAGTTAAACGGTAAGGGAGCACGGTGCAGCCGACCTCCCACGCGAAGAATCCCTTTTTTATCGAGGAAAGGATTGAGCGAGCTGAGAGGGTTCTTCGACGGTAGCGGTTTGTTCTGGAGAAGGACCTTGCTCTCCGATGGAAATAGACTGGCTTGGATTCGACGGATCCACCATAACTTCGCGTTGCAGCACTCATCAGCCGAAAGCGCGAGGCCATAGCCGCGAGATGGAGCTTGAAGAGTCTCCGAATTATTACGTCGACACGCGCACACGAATCGAAAAATGTACGCCGTGACTCGAATGAGTTTTGGCCAGGACGAGAAGCGGTTTTCCAGTTCCCACTGTTGAGTTGGGACGGCGACATGAGCCGGTATGACTTTCGCCTCTAACGGGTTGCGGTTGTCGAGACGAACCTGAAGCTGTGGCCATTCGGAGCGATCACGGGTCAACCATGCGGGACCTTGCCACCAGAGAGATGACCGAGGAAGGTCGTCGCTGAGGAGACCACGGGAAGCGCAATCGGCAGGATTGTCTTCTGTGGAGACGTGTCGCCCATCCGCGTGCGGGAGCCGGGCTTGAATACTCGACACTCGGTTGGCCACAAAGGTCTTCCAACGTGAGGGATGCTGTTGGACCCAATTCAGGACAACAGTCGAATCTGTCCAGCACACGCAGGAGATATTTCGCGTGCCGAAGGTCGACAGGATGAATTCCATGAGCCGCGAGAGAAGAAGTGTCCCTTGCAATTCTAATCGAGGAATTGTCAATGGGTTAAGAGGAGCTACTTTAGATTTTCCGGCGAGCAAAGAAATCGTGACTTCGCCGGAGGGCGAGGTACATTTTGCATACACGACGGCAGCGTAAGCGACCGTCGAGGCATCGGCGAAGCCGTGAAGCTCGATACGAGAAGAAGACAATGAGGAGCCAATACACCGAGGAAGTTTTAACGAGTTGAGGAGTGGCAGGCACTCGCAGATTGATCGCCACTTGTCGAGAAGCGCATTCGGTAATTCATCGTCCCAGCTAATGCGGAGGCGCCACAAATCCTGAAGAAAGATCTTAGCGAGGACGGTTGCGGGGGTGACCCAGCCTAACGGATCGTAGAGTTTGGCGATCGTGGAAAGAATCGACCTCTTGGTCGACGGCAGTGGATCAGCCACGATTGCGCGAAATTGAAAGGCGTTCAGACTCGGACTCCAGCTGACTCCAAGAACTTTGAGCTGATCATCAGGGGCGAGAGTTTTGGTACACGCAAGACCGTGATCCGCTGGATCGAGATCGGCCAGCAACGCGGACGAATTGCTTGCCCATTTTCGTAGCCTGAATTTCCCGCAATCGAGGAGAGCGGTCAGCTGGTTACGAGACTGGCGAAGGGACTCGGTGTCATCGCCTCCAAACAGAACGTCGTCAACATATATATGATCTTGGAGGATCGATTTCGCGAGAGGAACACGATGCCCTTCGTCCTCATTAAGACGTTGAAGGACGCGAAGGGCGAGATAAGGAGCACACGTCATTCCGTATGTGACTGTGAGAAGTTGATATTCTCGGCACGGGGCGGAAGGTGCTGGCTGCCACAGAATGCGTTGGTAATCGACATCGCGGTCGTCGAGGAGAATTTGGCGATACATTTTTGCGATATCGGCAGTGTAAACGTATCGGAATTTACGCCATCGAAGAATGACCGCGGCGAGGTGGCTTTGCAATTTCGGACCGGCGAGAAGATGGTCGTTCAACGAAGAGCCGTTGGATGTGAGACTGGAGGCGTTGAACACGACGCGAAGGTGGGTCGTAGCGCTGCCAGCTCGAAGGACGGGATGATGCGGAATAAAAACACATCGATGAGACGATGCATCCGAGTCTCGAGCGAGACGCATATGCCCTAGACGCTCGTACTCATTAAGAAAGTCGCGATACTCAGTGGCGACTGAGGGACTCGTTTGAAGGCGGCGCGAAAGAGACTGCATCATTTTTTCGGCGACCCGGCGCGAATGCCCGATATCTATGGGAGGACCGATTGTTCGAGTGCCTGAGGCCGGGACCGCTCAGAATTGAGCGCTGAGGGAAGTGGTGGAGACTGCAGGTGATATGCACGAGACGCGAAATTTGTTGCAAGTCACTTTAATGTTTTTCTAATTTGTGAATTCGGTTCACCGTTGCGCGCGAGGTGAGATTCAAACGGAGGTGTTTGTCGCCGGTGACACGGCTGTTTACGCGAGCGAGACAACAGCCGCTCGATCGCGCGTTCGTAACGCGAAAACAATTTTGGAACCATCATCAACGGTCGGAATACCTTCGTTTGAATTCTCCCTTTTTATGCCAATACTGAACAGGTGGGCTCACTTATGTATGCGGCAGTATCCACGAGGCCGGACATAGCATATGCTGTAAGTATGTTGAGCCGATTTAATGAAAATCCAGGAGGGGAGCACTGGACATCCGCGAAAAGGGTACTACGTTACCTTAAAGGACGATATCGCACGGTATCACTTACAAAAAGACGGGATGCGATTTTCACGGATTTGTGGACTCAGACTGGGGAAGCAACATGGATGATAGGAAATCCCAAACAGGCACCATATTGAGATTAGCAGACGCACCCATCACGTGGGAGTCTAGAAGACAGAGATGCGTTGCACTGTCGAGTGTGGAGGCTGAGTACATGGCGCTAACTGAGGCAATCACGGAAGCGGTTTACCTGCGAAGCCTCATGAGCGAACTTGCGATGTCCGAAGTTGACCATGGGGGAACCATCGTATATTGCGATAATCAAGGAGCCCAAAAGTTGATAAAGAATCCAGTATTCCATTCGCGAACCAAGCACATCGATATCCGCTATCACTATATCCGCGAGATATATCAAGGAGGGGGGGGGGGGTCGATGTTGAATATATCCCAACGCAAAACATGCTGGCAGACTTGTTAACTAAGAGTCTCTGCAATGTCAATCACGCTAAATTAATGCGCGGCTTAGGACTGAATGCCATTGATAAGTGTCCACGTTGAGAGGGGGTGTTAGAAAAAATTCACCGCGCTCACTCAACTGCTTCCTGCGCGCCCTCTAGTCTATTCTATTCTCGATGTATTTTTCTTCTTTATCTAACCACGCTCTGCTACCACGTGTATATGTACAGAAATAATGTTGCGGCTTAAGGGCCCGGGCTGCCAAAAGTAGAGTGACTACGTTACCGACAATATATGGTTTTACGGGGATCAAGTTTTCGTCCTTAAAAAGGAATATTTTATCGCTGGTAAAGGGCTCATTCGAAAGAGGAAGGTTCAATCTAATGCGGGCTGGTCATGAGCTGACGAGATTATGGAGATATTGAGAAATATGAGCGTTAGAAGTAGGCCAAACATTGACGATGCACGTGCCGTGGAAATCAAGCATTTTTCTGCCATTGGATGAGTTTTCTGGATGATGTCGAGACCAGCCCGCATTAGAAAATATCTCCAGCTACAAATTGAGCTATAATTTGTCTTGATTCTGTTGCGAAATAAAGGCGAAAACTTGTTTCCCGTTTCGGCATGGCTTTCTAGCGTCAGAATTCTTGATATCGATAATATAGAGCAAAAAATGTGACAGGTTTAGTTGAGCTGGAGCTCGTCAGGTGGCGCCTAAGTAGAAGGACTGTCGAAGTGGGATTGGAGGAAACTGCAAGCGTAGATTGTGGTTATGTTCGACGCCTATTCGCTCATCGGCAACGTGCGTCTGTATATGTGTGTATATGTATATAATTTTCCTATATATGCAAATAATCCGCTAGTTTGATGTTTCGGACTCATGCAAGCAATGTGCAGCAATGTGCAGTTGTCCATATACACATATAGCATAGTCGTAGCTGTAGCTTCATGTATCATATGAAATTGCGATCACATTTGTATACCGATGAGCTTACATACAGTACCACATTATACAAAAGAGAAAAAGAAATTGTTAACCCTTTGCACTCGAGTGGTGACTCTGAACCACCACTAGAAATTGTTGTGGCATTATTTCAAAGAAATTACAACAAATATTACAATGTATTTGTTTCATTACAAAATTTGAATTGAACAGATTACTAAACATTTAAATATTATATGTGGAAATCGGGGAGTTCCGTTTCCGGTTAGAAAGAGATAAGGTGTGAAATTTAGAGCAGCTGAGAAAGTGGTGAGAGAGCGAGTGAAAATAAAGTGGAGGTGGAGTGAGTGAGATCAGGGGTAGAGGGAGATCGGAGGAGAAGTTAGAGGAAGAAAAGAGTGCAAGAAAGGGTAAAAGGACAATAGAGAAAGTGATAAGTCAAGAAAGTGAGGTTAGGCGCACAGTAGAAAGACAGCAGGAGAAGCGAAAGCAGAAGGGAGAGCGCCACGTGCGGGAAAAGAAAGAAGCGCAAAGGCAGACAACTGCAACGTAGGTAAAGAAGGAAGACGAGAGGATAAGAAAGGAAATGAATAAACAAGAAGAGAAAGAACAGGAAAGAGAGACGGCAAGAAAGTTAATGAAGATAAGAAATAGAGAAAGAGCAAGGTGCAACAGTCTATCCAAAGTGGAGGGATTAGGGAAGTGGTTAGACAAGAAAAGAAAAGAGAGAGAGAATGAGGAAAGAGAAGAAAAGGAAAAAGACCCTTTCAGAAAAAGCAGAAAAACAGACAGATCGCCGGAGGGTGGAAAAGGAGAGGAACGACAAGAAAGGAGAGGGGAGCAAGAAAGGAGAGGGGAGCAAGGAGACATCAGGGTGATAATAAGAGAGGAAATAAAGGGGGCATTAATGGGAACAATAAAACAGATGAGCGAAATAGCAGAGGGATGGAAAGAAATGACGGAAGTAATGAGGAAGATGAAAGATATGAAAGAAGAGTGGGAGAAGGAAAGGGAGAGAGACAGAAAATCAGTGCAAGAGTTAGAAGCGAGAGTGAAAAAGATAGAGTTAGAAGGGAAAATAGAGGACAAGATAGACAAAAAGTTGGAAGAAATAGAAAGGAAAAGAGGAAGTGATCAAGGAGAAAGGGAAAGAGGAGAGATCGAAAGAAGACTGAAAGAAATAGAAATGAATTGGGAAAGAAAGGAAAGAGAGACAAGGAGAAAGAACATAGTAATTAAAGGGTTGGAGATAAAAGATGGAGGAGACAGACAGGAGGAAGTGCGAAAGTTATTAGAAGTAATAGGAGAAAAATTCGAGGTTGAAGAAGTTAAGAAAATAGGCAAAAAGGGAATAGGAAAAGGAGAATGGGCAGTGGTAAAGATGGCGACAATGGAACAGAAAAGAAGAGTAATGATAGAAAAGAAAAAATTAGCAGGAAGACGGGAAAGGATAGAGGATGATCTCACATGGGAAGAAAGAAACATACAATGGAGGCTAAGGCAGACAATGGAGAAAGAGAGAGGGAAAGGGAAAAGGGTCAGAATGGGGTATATAAAGATATGGATAGAAGGAAAGATGTGGAGATGGGATGAGAAGGAGAAGACATTGAAGGACAGCGAGGGAAACGAGTGGGGAGCGAGAGAGAAGGGGAGAGAGAAGTAAAGAAAAGGGATAAAGAGGAGTTGAAGACAGAGGGAGCGAAGAAGGGGAAGGGAAGGGAAAGTAAAAAACTGAAAATCGGCTTCTGGAACATAGCAGGAATGAAAGGGAAAGATGAAGGATTCTGGAAGGACCTAGAGCGATGGGATGTAATGGTGCTGCTGGAGACATGGGTGGAAGAAAAGATGTGGGAAAAAGTGGAAAGAAGATTACCACAGGGGTATGTCTGGAAAAAGCAATGGGCAGTTAGGGATAGTAAAATAGGGAGAGCAAAAGGGGGAATGGTGTTAGGAATGAGAAAAGAAATTACATGCGAAAAGAAGAGCGAGGGAGAGTCAAAGGCTATAGAAGGAATAATAGAAGGAAGTATAAGGATAGGAGAGGAAGAATGGAAGATACTAGGGGTATATGTAAACAAAGACATTGAACGGAAGATGAAAGTACTGAGGGACTGGTGGGATACAGGAAGGGACGAAAAACTAATTGTAGGAGGAGATTTTAACGCGAGGACAGGCAGGGAAGGAGGAGAAGTAAGGCAGGAAGAAGATGAGGGGCAAGGCTGCAGGGAGTCAAAAGACAAGAAAGTAAATGGAGAAGGGAGGAAGCTAATCAGAACGCTAGGAGAATTAGGATTAGAAATAATGAATGGAGGGATAGAAGGAGACGAGAGAGGAGAGTACACATATATAGGACAGAGAGGAAGGACGGTAATAGATTACGCGATAGGAGACAAAAGAACAAGAGAAGGGATAGAGAGCATGGTGATAGAGGAAAGGGTAGAATCAGATCACCTACCGGTAGTGTTAACAATGAAGAAAGGACAAAAGGAAAAGGAAAGGGAGATAAGAAAGAAGGATAAGAAAGGAGCGCAAAGAGTAGAATGGGGAAGAGAGGGAAAAGAAAAATTTAGAAGGTTAACAGAGGAAATAGAAGTAACAGGGGAAGAGATAGGGGAAAGACTAGGAGAACTAGAAAGAAAGATCAAGAGTGTAATAGAAGAAATAAGGAGTACTGAGGGCATGAAAGAGTCGAAAAGGAGAGGATGGTGGGATAAGGAATGCATAGAAAGAAAGAAGGAACTAAGAAGGGCATTAAGGAAATGGAAAGAAGGGAAAGAAGAAGAAGAGGGATATAGAAGAATGAAAAACAAATACAAAAAACTGTGTGAAGAGAAAAAAGAGCAGGAGAGAGAAAAGATACTAACGGAAGCAGGGAAAGCGAGGACAGAAGGAAAGGTATGGGATTTTCTAAGAAAGATGGGAGGTGGAAAAGGAAAAGCACAAACGAAAGAGATAGAAATGGAAAAATGGAAGGAGTATTTTATGGGGCTACTAGGAGGAGTAGAAAACAAGATAGAGGGGGGAGGCAGGAGGAAAAGAAGCGAGAAAAGCAATGAAGGGATAGGAAGAGATGAGATAGAAAGAGCAATAAAAGGATTGAAAGATGGGAAAGCAGCAGGGGAGGATGAGATGGGAAATGAGATTTGGAAATATGGAGGAGAAAATATAAGGAATGAAGTGTGGAAAATATGCAATAGGGTATGGAATGGAGAAGGATGGCCTGAAGAGTGGAAAGTAGGTGTCGTGGTGCCGATAAAAAAGAAGGGGGATGGAAAGTCAGTCGAATGCTATAGAGGGGTAACGCTACTGAATACGTTGTACAAGATCTATACAATTATATTAGAGGAGAGGCTGGAGAGAGAAGTAAAAGTGAAGAGGATGGTGCCAGAGAACCAGACAGGATTTAGAAAGGAGAAAGGGACGATAGACAATATATATGTAGTGAATTATATAGTAAACAGGGAACTGGCGAAGAAAAAGGGAAGGTTAATAGGATGCTTTGTAGACCTGAAGGCAGCATTTGACAGCGTGAATAGGAGAATATTGTGGAAAGCATTAGAGGAGAGAGGTGTGAGCGAAGGAATTAGGGAAAGAATAGAAGAAGTGTATAGAGAGACAACATCTAAGGTGAAAGTAGGAGGCGAAATGGGAGACAAGTTCTGGGTAGGAAGAGGGGTAAGGCAAGGATGTCCGCTAAGCGCGAAGCTTTTTATACTGCTTATGGCCGATCTAGAGGAAAGAATGAGGAAGAGGGGGAAAGGTGGGGTGGAGATTAGGGGAAGAATGCTATACACTTTGCAATATGAAGATGACCTCGTGCTGCTGGCGAAAGAGGAGAGCGGGATGAAATTAATGATAGAGGAATTCAGAAGCTATATAAAGGAGAAGGGACTAGAAGTAAACAGAGAAAAAACGAAGATAATAAGATTCGAAAGAAGAAGGCAAGAGAAAAAGACGTGGAGATGGGGGGATGGAACGGTAGAAGAAATAGACGAGATAAAATATCTCGGGTACGTATTGAAGAAAAATGGGGGACAAGAAAGACAGATAGAGGACAGAACACGGAAGGGTGGAGGAGTGATGAAAAGTGTGTGGGGGATAGGGAAAAGATATTTTAAAAATAAGTACAAGAGAAGAGAATGGTTTTTCGACGCACTGATATGGCCAGTGATGGCATACGGTGTGGAGATCTGGGGATGGGAGGAAAGAATGGAGATGGAGAGGATGCAGGAAAGGTATATAAGATGGGTGCTTGGGGTAGAGTGGACAACACCAGGGTATATGGTAAGGGAAGAGACGAAAAGAGAGAAAATGAGAGTGAGGGGCGCGAAGAGGGCATGGAAGTTTGAAGAAAGTTTGAGAGCTGGAAAAGGAAGCAAATGGGCCAGACAATGTCTAAAGGAGATAGAAGAGAGAGCTACGGGAGGAAAGAAGATGTCAAAATGGGAGATAGGGAGGAAGAAATATATAGAGGAAAGGGGGAATAGAAGAATGTTAGAGGAGGGAGATAAGGAAGAGAGGGAAGAAGAGTGGGGAAGGATAGAGAAAAGAGAGAAAGAGAAAGAGGAAGAGGAAAACTGGAAGAGGGTAATGGAGTCTAGGTATAATATATGGTATAAAGAGATAAGGACAAAGGAAAGACCCGAATATCTAGAAAAAGGATCAAAAGAAGAAAATGGACGAGGATAGCAAGGTACAGGCTGGGGAATGAAATGAGGGGAGGAAGGTACTGGGGGGAAGAGGAGGTGAGACGGTGCAGAAGGTGCGGGTACGAAGAAGAGACGTGGGAACACGTGTTGGAAAGGTGCTCGAGAGATCAAGGGTTGGAAGTAGGAATGCAAGAGAAGGTGAAGGAAATACTGGCTGAGGACGGGAGAGGAGAAGAGTGGATGAAAAAATTAGACCGGGAGAGAAAAGAAATACAGGACGGAAAGTATCAATGAGAGGGTGAGAAAGGAGGAGGCAGGAGTGAAAGGAAGAATGAGTAAGTGAAAGCGAAAAGAAAGAAAATGTAAAGGGAACGGGATCCCTATGTAACCCGTAAGGGAACATTAAATATATACAACTATGTGGAAATCGGATCAGTTTCGTATGAATAAAATGAAAATATTCGACCTTGGCCCAGAACTCACACAAAACATCCTTGCTTCGGTCGATTGTACGAGAACTTGTTTGCAGCAAACTTGTACTTGATAGAATTTGTAATCGTCAATTAAATGTGATGCTAATTATATCATGTTCGGTGTAATTTTTATGAGAAAATAAAAGAGCTTATTCCGATGAAAATGAGTCCAAACACGACATCATTTGAACTATCTTCAATGAGATTGTAATTTTTATCGTAACATTACGTATCAATGAAAATTGTTCGATTACACTCGAATTTGAACTCATTTTCATCAAGAAACTCCCATCAATTCACTCGTCACAATTTCATGAAGGTATATCGAAAAATCTAAAAGTTTAAACTTTCATTCGTGCGCGATTCTTTATCTGCTTACATTGTATGCCGTTTGTCAGTCGCTGGGTCTTTGAAGTTCGGAGCTCGTCGGACCTCGTCACCGTTTATTCGAGCTGGCAAAAGTTATTCGAAGATTTATTCGAAGCCTTCGAATAAAAGATACAGATCAAAGATGGAAAAATTATTCGAAGTTCGAATAAATCCGCTTCGAATAAAAAAAATTATCTTTATTCGTCGGATAAATTCTCGTCGAATAAAATTATTTGTTCGATTCTCGACGAGTAAAGATTTTTTTATCTTTTATTGGTTATTCGAAATTTTTATTTAGATGAATATTTTGCCCAACTCTGCTTTCAAGTGCTAGAGCTCGATCACGGTCGCTCGTCGTAGTATGTCTATCTTGTTCACTCTCGGGATGGCTCTTCGCTATCCTTGTCGAACCTTTAGAGCTTATCCAGATGAGGCGATTTACGCACGTTTCAAACAAAACAAACAAAAAACCTGACCGCGACATACGCTAAAGAGATAAAAATAAAAAATATTATTAATAAAACAAAAAATCTTGCTGCGAAAAGAATTATTGATAATTTATACTTTCTATTTATTTTTTTATTTTTTATTTTATTTGATAAATTAGTTTTTTGTTTCTTCTCTTTTTAATTCTCTTCGCAGTCGGGTTTTTTGTTTTTTTATAATATTTCTTATTTTTATCTTTTTAATATCTTTTAATATTTTTAATATTTTAATCATTCCGTGATTGTTTATACCTTTCATTTCCACGTCGAAAAATAATACTCTTCGTATTAAAATTCAAATCAATTATATTGATGTGTTACCATTTGTTAACAATATATAAAAAACGTAATTTTTAAAACTATACTTTTGTTCTGTAAACTTTACATATACATATATTCGTGTTATATTCGTATAGAAAGTTTAAAAAATTAAGAAGATTTTTAAAGAAGTCAATATTCAATGATCGTTTAATACAATTATTTACAATTGAAAATTCCATATTTAAAATTAAGAAGGAATAAGCCTCCAAATTTCGACAGATCCGAAAGGAAGAAAAGAAACCGCTCGAACCAGCTCGAACGCTTTCCATGCGATCATCGACGGTGTTTACATGAATATGATACGGCAACATTGCCCTTTTAAAAGCTGACAACGCAGTAAAATCTGGCTTCCTCGTCACACACCTCTTGTGTTGCAACGTCAATCGAGTTCTCTTTCTGATTCATAATAGAATACGACGATAGCTCCATCTCGTATTCATCAGTCAGCTACACATTTGTAGGTAATACCATTTCTGTAAAGGAAACTGTACGGCAGATACCGACCACCGAATCTTGAAAAGTCACGTGACTGACCCGGGCCCTTAAAGGAGTGTTCGAGTGCCTGAGGCCGGGACTACTCAGAATTAAGCGCTGAGGAAACTGGTGGAGACTGCAGGTGATATACACGAACGCGAAATTTGTTGCAAGTCACTTTAATGGTTTTCGACACGACTAGGCCACACCGCTGGCACAAACAAAGAAATGTGACGGAAATCGCGATACAAACTGTAGCGAGATAGGAAGCGACGATGCCGCGAGAAAATGAATAATTGAACGTAGATGAAGTCACGAGTGAGTCTTACTGCAAGCGAGCGCTGCAAAATCAGAACGTATTCTGAGATCTCATTCGCGCACGAGAACGCACGAAACGTCGGAAGGACGGTTGATCGCATTGTTCTAATGGGTGAATTCGGTTCACCTTTGCGCGCGAGGTGAGATTCAAACGGAGGTGTTTGTCGCCGGTGACACGGCTGTTTACGCGAGTGAGACAACAGCCGCTCGATCGCGCGTTCGTAACGCGAAAACAATTTTGGAACCATCATCAACGGTCGGAACACCTTCGTTTGAATTCTCCCTTTTCATGCCAATACTGAACAAATAAAGGCATGTATTATACAAAATAAGGTGAAGAGGTTTAATAGGACAACCTGAAGATCCTTCGGGAACATAAGGATTAACAAAATCAAACAGGTTATGGGCCCAGTAGCGTAAATTCGTTACGAACGGAAAACCTAATCTCAAGTGCCAATTTAACCTACAAAGTGCCACGTGTTCGCGATCAAGAGCCTATTATATAAATAGTTAATCATGAGTCACAACACTCAAATAGACAAATTAACTAAAGATAATTATGATACGTGGAAAGTACAAATGGAGGCAATTCTTACGAAAAATGATCTCTGGTGCTACGTCGATGGATCGAGACCGAAACCTGCTGAAAGGGAGAACAATGCCGACCAAATTGCAAATTGGGTAAGGAACGACAAAAAGGCGAAAGCTGATATAGTTCTCTCGTTAAGTGCATCCGAAATATGCCACGTGAAGAATCTTCAAACGTCAAGTGACGCTTGGACTGCGCTGGAAAGGGTATACGCCTCGAAAGGACCAGCAAAGAGACCGACACTATTGAAGAAGCTGCTTTTCACAAGGCTCACGGAGGACGGTAGTATGGCAGATCACTAAAACAAATTATTTGATATTGTTGGGTTCTTGCATGAACCGTTAGGTTATATTTTGAATTTATTGAAGACGCTCCCTACTTCATTGTAGCTTTCGCTGCTTCGATCCCGGAAAAACCCTGTTGACCGTTACGTGCGTCCGATGACGTTCCGGCAATTATGAGGGTCAGTGCAATAAAAAACGCTTTTACCCTCCACCGTCAACTACCCAAATAACGGCTGGTTTTTCCCAAAAGCTGGCAGGTAAAATTTCTCCTTGCTGACTTCTGCGGAACAGAAGTGTGTAGCTCAGTTCTGTACGAGCACTGCGAGCGAAACGGTTGCTGAGTTGACAGCACCGGATAGTAACACCTATACTCAGTTTTTCCTATTAATAAATATTCTCTCTTGCTTTGGAAGCAAACCCTGTCAATTATTCAACAGATATTGTAGATAAATTGCAGCAAATGGACATACCAATTGCAAATGACCTGTTAACCATCGTAATTCTGTACAGTATCCCAAGAAGTTATGAAGGTTTCAGGTGTGCAATAGAATTCAGAGATACATTGCCTGATCCATACGCGTTGAAAATAAAAATTTTAGAAGAAGCTGAAGCAAGAAGCAGGCTCAATGAAGAAGACACGCATGATGCTATTTACGTCAGGCAAGGAAATCCAAAATACACAAATAGTAAAACTAATAAAGAAGAAATGGCTGTTTAATATAAAAGCAACGACAGTACTTCAACGTACAAGCCTTACAAGTGCACATTTTGCAAAAAGCCTGGTCACACAGCCAGTGACTGCTGGAAGAAGAAATCTAATAGGCAACACCAAGCTAGTTATTGTGAAAAGGATTGCGAAGCCTTTATGACTCATGGCGATTGTCAAAATGCATTGGCACTATCATCACTCGCAAGGATGTGTGGTGCTTGGACAGTGGGGCTACGTCACACACGTGCAATAACAAATCCTTGTTTTCAGAATTAAATACTGTCACAGGAAAAGATGTTGGATTGGCCGTAAATAAAAGTGCAGAAATTAAGGGCATTGGAACGGTGTGCCTTACGCTGTCAAATGGAAAGGAAGTTATTAATGTGAGGTGCAAAAATACACTGTATGTGCCCGATTTGAAAACAAACCTGCTATCGGTGGCCAGCTTAACCAAAAATGGAAAGAAGGTTATATTTGTGGACGACAAAGCAACAATAAGGAATGCTGAAGGGCAAATAGTTGCAGTAGCCTCAAAGATAGGAAACTTATATTTTCTGAAACCTTCACTAATCTCATTCAAGGCAACTACGCGTGAAATAGAAGAGACAGCGAATATGACAGAAACCTCTAATGAACTATGGCATTTGAGATGTGGACATCTCAATGCAGCAGACTTGAAGAGTTTAATATCCAAACAAATGGTGAAGGGTTTGACGATGAACCTGAGCAATAATATGCTCACCTGTGAAACCTGCATAAAGGGTAAGCAAACTAAAATTCCATTCACTCCATCGACCCATAAGAGCAAACAACCACTTGAATTGATACATTCAGACGTTTGTGGGCTGATGCGTACCACATCTATTGGTGGGGCAAAATATTTTGCTAGCTTTATAGACGACAAAGCAAGGTGGACGAAGATATACTTCTTAAAGTCAAAGGATCAAGTGAAAGAAGCTTTTAAAGAATTCAAGGCTCTAGCTGAAAATGAAATTGGTAAAAAGATCAAGACCTTAAGAACGGATAATAGACTCGAATATTGCGGTAAGGAGTTCAGCAAACAACTAAGTGAGTGGGGAATTAAGGATGAAAGAACTGTTGCATACACGCCACAACAAAGTGGTGTCGCTGAGAGGTTGAATAGAACGCTCGTCGAAATGGCAAGATGTATATTAATACACGCTGATCTACCAAAGAAATTCTGGGCAGAAGCGATAAATACCTCGATGGACATAAGGAACTGATTTCCTACTAAGGCTTTGAAGGATGTCACACCGTACGAATGTTGGTTTGGAAAGAAGCCTGACGTATCACATTTTAGGATTTTTGGATGCAAAGCATACGCTGTAGACAATACGCCTAACCGCGATAAACTAATATCAAAGTCGCAAGCATGTATTTTTACAGACTACGCAGATGACGCAAAGGCATACAGACTCTGGAACACACAATCACAGAAACTGATCAAAAGCAGAGACGTGAGATTCATCGAGAAAGATTTCAAAAAGGAGGTTGAAAAAGGCACTCTGAAAGTTGCATTAACAAATGACAATAACATGTCACTGGAAACCGAGGCTGAAGAGGCTGATGGCAATATCCATGAGGATGAGGAAAGCCATGATTCGAATGAAGATTCTGGCCACAGTCTGAATGAAAACCGACCCAACAGTGGTTTCAGGAGAGGACGTGGCAGGCCAAAAATCATTCGAACAGGAAACAGAGGTGCGCCGAAGAAACAATACAACCTGGTACCTATCCAACATCAAGCTAACATGATCCACGAAGAATATCCAACATTGGAAGAAGCACTAAAAGGTCCGAATTCAAATGACTGGAAAAGCGCAATGGAGAAGGAATATGACGCTCTCAAAAGCGCGGGTGCATGGATTGAAGTTGAAAAGCCGACTAACAAAAATGTTATTGGATGTAAGTGGGTTCTAAGAACAAAACTCCGTTCTGATGGAACCATTGAGCGCCGAAAAGCGCGACTGGTGGCAAAAGGTTTTGCCCAGCAACCTGGCATAGATTTCATGGAAACGTATGCACCAGTGGCCAGAATAGGCACGATAAGGATTGTCATGGCGCTTGCCGCCGAATGGAATCTGTCATTATTCCAATTGGATGTGGAAATGGCTTATATAAATGGCGACCTTGAAGAGGAAATTCACATGGAACAACCTGAAGGATTTCGAGATAACACAGGGAAGGTTCTACTCTTGAAAAAGGCACTTCATGGTTTGAAACAGTCTGGAAGACAATGGTTTCAAAAGCTAGATAGTAAGCCAAAATCATTCGGATTGAGGGCTATAAATGCGGATAAATGTTTGTAATTCCGAAAATGTGAACAGAATGTACTTATAGTGGTCGTATACGTGGACGACATTAACATAGCGACGAACCAACTAAGTGCATTCAACCAACTCAAGAAAGAGTTGAGCACTGATTTTCGCACGAAGGATTTTGGACCACTGAGTTATTGTCTGGGAATTGAATTTAAACGCAATAATAAATCCGGTGAATTATATATGTTTCAGAAAAAGTATATTACAGGCATACTACAACGTTTCGTAATGATGGATGCCAAACCAGTACAAACACCACTAGAGCCGAAGATCAAATTATCACAGGAAATGAGACCAAAGACTGACGATGAACGATCGAGAATGAAGTCTGAACCATACCGATCTTTGGTGGGCTCACTTATGTATGCGGCAGTATCCACGAGGCCGGACATAGAATATGCTGTAAGTATGTTGAGCCGATTTAATGAAAATCCAGGAGGGAAGCACTGGACATCCGCGAAAAGGGTACTACGTTACCTTAAAGGACGATATCGCACGGTATCACTTACAAAAAGACGGGATGCGATTTTCACGGATTTGTGGACTCAGACTGGGGCAGCAACATGGATGATAGGAAATCCCAAACAGGCTACATATTGAGATTAGCAGACGCACCCATCACGTGGGAGTCTAGAAGACAGAGATGCGTTGCACTGTCGAGTGTGGAGGCTGAGTACATGGTGCTAACTGATTCAATCAAGGAAGCGGTTTACCTGCGAAGCCTCTTGAGCAAACTTGCGATGTCCGAAGTTGACCATGGGGGAGCCATCGTATATTGCGATAATCAAGGAGCCCAAAAGTTGATAAAGAATCCAGTATTCCATTCGCGAACCAAGCACATCGATATCCGCTATCACTATATCCGCGAGATATATCAAGGAGGGGGGGGGGGTCGATGTTGAATATATCCCAACGCAAAACATGCTGGCAGACTTGTTAACTAAGAGTCTTTGTAATGTCAATCACGCTAAATTAATGCGCGGCTTAGGACTGAATGCCATTGATAAGTGTCCACGTTGAGAGGGGGTGTTAGAAATAAATTCACCGCGCTCACTCAACTGCTTCCTGCGCGCCCTCTAGTCTATTCTATTCTCGATGTATTTTTCTTCTTTATCTAACCACGCTCTGCTACCACGTGTATATGTACAGAAATAAAGGCATGTATTATACAAAATAAGGTGAAGAGGTTTAATAGGACAACCTGAAGATCCTTCGGGAACATAAGGATTAACAAAATCTAACAGAGGTATTTATTTTAAGATTTATTTAATAACGTATTTTCCATAGTGTTCTGTAACTGAAACCTGAATACGTTGATCCAATCAAAAATCTACAGTGCAGAAGCACGGAAGTTCTTATCCCCACAGCGACAATACGGAGCACTTCAAGGTTTTCTTTTGCGTGACCTGACTTTTGGAATGTAGCGGCTCACGGTTGGCGACCGTAATAACCATTAGGACGGTCCGCTTACAGACGTCAAGGATTAGGCCATAAAACCGTCCTCGGCATCTGCAAAGTCAAAAATGACTTTACTTGTTTATTGGTTTTACGTGTGCAATAACAGAAGCATCGCCAGCCTGTGCACCGCTACGGGACCGCCTGGCCACGCGGCCAGCACGGTCAAGGAAAGTCCCAAAGTGTTTATAGTCGCCTAACCGAGCGACAGGGATTTCCCTTCGCCCGCCGAACAGGCGGAAGCAATAAAAAATAAAACTACCACTCTGACGGCCTCAAAGTTGTAGGCTCCACCCCGGTACCTTCGGAAAAGGTAACGCCTTTCCCGACGAAAATATAAATAGCGACCATCCGAGACAGCGGGTCAGATTTTGTACACGCGCCTTCCCTACTCCGTCGGCTTAATAAAGTACTTTGTAAAAAACCGAACACACGCCATTTTACCTACAGTCCGAGTCGTCACAGGAACCTCTAGACGTAGATCTCATTCTTATGCGACTACCAGCGGAGTGGTTGGATGTCTGCAGAACTGATGGGAGTCTACCAAGACGATGTACAAGGCATCGCGAGCGTCGCATAGAGTGGAGAATGATGAAAGACTTCCGAAGAAATGCAGCTGCTGACCGTTGAATCACAGCGGAATTGGAAGTTCTGAATCTTGTGATTTCTCGGCCGTACCGGCGCCGCGCGGCATTGCAGGCACGCCGGAGCTCCGCAATGCCGGCGGACCACCAGTACGCCGCCCTCCTTGGGGCGAACCGGATGCGGGGCATGGCGGTGTCGCACACCGCCGTCATTACCTCCCGCAGCCGCCTCGCCCCTTGCGCAGGCGTCAGCTCAGACAGGGCCGGCCCCGTCCATGTCGCCGCGGCTACCGAGGCCCCGAACGCGTCCGCGTCCAGCCGCTTCAAGGCCCATCGCGGCCGTCGGACCCCCGGCCCGGCCGGGAATCCCACGTGTGGAGGGTGGGCCACACGTTCATGACGATGGGCGTATGGTCTGACGCAATCTCAATCTCCTCGGCCACCTTCCATCCCGACACCCGGCGCACGGCCGAGGGAGTCCCCCATCTCAGGTCGATAATCGAGACCCCCTGCGGACGCACGCACGTCGGCGTGGATCCCCGGTTAATCAACCGGAGATCCAGGCCGGCCGCCCAGGTTAACACCTCGCTACCCCTAGTGGTCGTCCTGGGACTCCCCCACGATACCGCGTGGGCATTGAAGTCTCCCAGAACGAGAACCGGGCGGGCGCTGCACCGCGCGATGCAGCTGTTCAGCCCGCCCAGGAACCCCGAAATTGATCGAGGCCACAGCTCGGCGAGATGTAGATCCCCACAACCGCGATGTCCCCCCATTGCACCGCCACGAATCCCTCGCCCCGCTCCAGAAGGGAGACCGACGGGGACCCGGGGCGGCTTCCCGCCACTATTACTACGGAGCCGCTCTCGTCCCCCACCCAGAAGGGGTGTTCGGGGACGGCGTACGGCTCCGCCGCAACTGCCAGCCCAGCCGCCCACTCGCGCACGGCTTGGACAAACAGGTCCTGTGTCGCGCGCGAGTGGTTGAGGTTCGCCTGGAGAACCGGAGTAGGATTAAAAGTACCTACTCTGACATGGGCTCTGCAGACTCCCCTCCCTGGGGCGGGGGGGGGGGGGGGGCTGGGCCCCCAGCGCCGTCTGCGGCCGCTGCGCGGATGCAGCCCAAGACGCGCCTTTCTCTTTCGTCGCCGCGCGGCCCCTCTTGGGAGCCGGAGCACACGCTTTGGCCCCGAATCTATGGCCCGATGGTCTCCCCAGGTCCGCGCAGAGCGGACACCTGGGGGCGACCTTGCAGGCCGAAGCCCGGTGCTCCGCCGCCCCGCAGCGGTAGCACAACGCGCCTCTGTCGACCGCGCTCTTACATGTCGCCCGCGTGTGCCCCGTCTCCAAGCAACGGAAGCATTGGAGGGGCCGCTCCCTCAGCGCCTGGACGCGGGCCGAGGACCAGCCGACCAGCAGCCGGCCCCCCGCCACCACTTTCTTGACGGCCGCGAGGGGGCCCTGGGCCCAACAGGAGCCCAGCGCCTGCTCCGAGGCGGGTCTGCGGATCTCGCCGAACCGGAACTCCGCCGCGGAACACCCCGCCGCCGCCGCCAGCGCCGCAGCTACGTCACCGGACGACACCGAGTCGTCCAGGCCCGCCACGCGCACCTCGCCGCGCTTGACCGCTTGGGAGACCTTAACCCCGGTCCCCCCAAGCGCCTCGGCGATCCTCCCGGAGAGGACCCGTGCCTTCTCCTGGCACCCCGTGCCCCTGACCACCAGGAGGATCCCTCCGGTTTTCGACCGCCTGGGATTCACCCCCGACTCGATCCCGATAGCCTTGAGGTCCACCCTCACTTTTGCCCTGGCCATCACCTCCGAGTAAGTGAGCTTGCAGCTCTCGGGGATGGTGATGGCCACTGCTCCCGTTCTGGGAGTGCGTCCCAGGCCACCGTCCCTCCCGGCGGCGGGGTTCGCCGCGCTCGCGCCGCCCGCCGCCCTCGGCTCCCTCGCAGCCCGCAGCCGTGAAGCAGCGGCAGCTGCCTCGGCCGCGGCTGCTCTCGCCGCAGCCTCCTCCGCGGCCATCTTCTTCTTGTCCTTCTTCACCGCCTTAGCCGTCACCTCCATCCACGAGGCCGGGACGACCAGTGGCGGAATGACAACGGGGGGCACCACCCTCACGTTGGACACGACCACCGGTCCAGTCCCCTTGGTGACAGACGTCGCCGGCAGAGAAGCCACCGGCGTCGCCTCGCGCGCCGACTTACCTTCCGCCCGGAGGGCCGGGGCCAACCTGGCCAGAATCGTCCTGAACCGCTCCTCCATCCGGGCCTCTAGCTCCCGGTTCCTGGCCGTTATCAGCGCGCCGACCCGGAGAAGCAGGGCTTCAGAGTCCAAAACTCCCGCTACCTCCCCCGACGACCCTATCGCCTCCGTCCCCCGCGTACGGACCCCCGCTGTCGAGGAGGCGGGGGGCGCCTCCTCTATTGGCGCATGCCCCGCCCGGCGACCGCTGTCGGTGTTCGCCGGCCGCCCGGCCTCCATTGACCGGAGCCTCGCCCGGAGGTCACCAGCCTCCTTCGCGAGGTCCGCGTTCTGCTCGCGGAGGCGGGCTACCTCCTGGCTCCCCTGCCACGCCTTCCCGGAAAAGCACCGCTGCATCAAGGTGGTGCAGTGGGCCCTGGCGACTGCAGAACAATCCCGCAAGTCTTTAGCCAGGTCCCCCTTGAGGCCCTTTGAGACGGTGGAGACTCTCTCCACCCTCAACATCGCCTCCTCCACCTCCCCCACCAGCTGTGCCGTTGGCATCCTCCCACCCAGCTCGATGAGGTCATCGACCCTCCTCGTCTGACTCCTCTCGGCGCGGCCGCCGAGGCCCAGGTCCATGATGGGCGTCCCCGACGAGCCCTCCCCGGGGTCCGCCTGCGGCACCGAACCGCCACGGGTGTGCTGCCCCCCCCCCCCCTCTAACCGGGCACGCTTGGGGACAGAGACCCCAGATGTCGCGCCCCGCTTCTCCGCGCCCACGCGCGTCGTGATGGAACCGACGGAGCTCGAGATGGAGATGATTGTTTCACCCCCATCCGAGTCCTCGTCCGCGATGACCGCGGCCGCGTCCTCCCCGGCAGTAACCACTGCCATCTCCTCCCCGGCAGTGACCACTGCCCTCTCTTCCCCCGCCGTCGCTGGGGACCTCTATCATATCCTATCCTCTTTCCTATAATATCATCTATCCTATCCTATTCCCTATCCTATCCTATCCTCTATCCTATCCTATCCTCTATCCTATCCTATCCTCAACCCTATCCTATCCTCAATTCTATCCTATACTCCATCCTATTCTATCCGCTATCCTATCCTATCCTCTATAATATCGTATCCTCTATCATATCCAATCCTCTATCCTATAATATCCTCTATCCTATCCAATCCTCTATCCTATCCTCTATCCTATTCTCTATCCAATCCTATCCTCTTTCGTCTCCTATCCTCTATCCTATCTAATCCCCTATCCCATCCTCTATCCTATCGTTTCCACTATCCTATCCTTTCCACTATCCTATCCTATCCTCTATCCTATCCTATCCTCTATCCTATCCTATCCTCTATCCTATCCTATCCCCTATCCTATCCTATCGTCTATGCTATCCTATCCTCTATCCTATCGTATCCTCTACCCTATCCAATCCCCTATAATATACTCTAACATATCCTATCATATATCCCATCCTATCCCCCATCCTATCCTATCCTCTTTCCTATAATATCATCTATCCTATCGTATCCTCTATCGTATCCAATCCCCAATCCTATCCTCTATCCTATCCTATCCTATCCTCTACCGTCTCCTATCCTGTATCCGATCCAATCCCCTATCGTATCCTCTATCCTATCCTATTCTCCATCCTATCCTCTATCCTATCGTATACTCTATCCTATCCAATACTCTATCCTATCCTCTATCCTATCCTATACTCTAACTTATCATATCCTCTATCCTATCTTATCCTCTATAATATTCTATACTCTATAATATCCTATCCTTTCCGCCATCCTATCCTATCCTGTCCTCTATCGAATCCTGTCCTCTATACTATCCAATCCCCTATCCTATCCTCTATCCGATCCTATCCTCTATCCTATCCTATCCTCTATAATATCGTTTCCTCTGTCCTATCCTGTCCTCTATCCTATAATATCATCTATCCTATCCTATTCTCTATCCTATCCTATCCTATCCTCTATCGTATCCTATTCTCTATCCTATCCAATCCTATATCCTATACTCTATCCTATCCTATTCTCTATCGTATCCTATCCTCTATCCTATCCTATACTCTATCCTATCCTTTCCGCTATCCTATCTTATCCTCTATTCTATCCAATCCTCTGTCCTATCCTATCCTCTATCCCGTCCTATACTCAATCCTATCCTATCCGCTATCCTATCCTATCCTCTATCCTATCCTATCCTCTTCTCTATCCTATCCTATCGTCTATAATATCGTATCCTCTGTCCTATCCTTGCTCTATCCTATAACATCATCTATCCTATCCTCTTCTCTATCCTATCCTATACTCTATAATATCGTATCCTGTATCCTATCCTATCCTTTTCTCTATCCTATCCTATACTCTATAATATCGTATCCTGTATCCTATCCTATCCTCTATCGTATCCTATCCTCTATCCTATCCAATCCTATATCCTATACTCTATCCTATCCTTTCCGCTATACTATCTTATCCTCTATCCTATCCTATCCCCCATCCTATCCTATCCTCTTTCCTATAATATCATCTATCCTATCCTATCCTGTATCGTATCCAATCCCCAATCCTATCCTCTATCCTATCCTATCCTCTATCGTATCCTATCCTGTATCCGATCAAATCCCGTATCCTATCCTATTCTCTATCCTATCCTCTATCCTATCCAATCCGCTATCCTATCCTCTATCCTATCCTATCCCCTATCCTATCCTATTCTCTATCCTATCCTGTCCTCTATCATGCAATATCATCTATCCTATCCTATTCTCTATCCTATCCTATCCTATCCTCTACCGTCTCCTATCCTGTACCCGATCCAATCCCCTATCGTATCCTCTATCCTATCCTATTCTCTATCCTATCCTATCCTCTATCCTATCCTCTATCCTATCGTATCGTCTATCCTATCCAATCCTCTATCCTATCCTCTATCCTATCCTCTATCCTATCCTATCCTCTAACTCATCCTATCCTCTATCCTATCCTGTCCTCTATCCTGCAATATCATCTATCCTATCCTATTCTCTATCCTATCCTATCCTATCTTCTTCCGTCTCCGATCCTGTATCCGATCCAATCCCCTATCGCATCCTCTATCCTATTCTATACTCTATAATATCCTTTCCGCCATCCTACCCTATCGTGTCTTCTATCAAATCCTATCCTCTATCCTATCCAATCCCCTATCCTATACTGTATCATATCCTATCATCTATCCTATCATATCCTCTATCCTATCCTATCGTCTATCCTATCCTCTATCCGACCCTATCATCTATCCTATCCTATCCTCTATCCTATCCTATCCTCTATCCTATCCTATCCTGTAGCCTATCCTATCCTCTATCCTATCCTATCCTGTATCTGATCCTATCCTCTATCCTATCCTATCCTCTATCCTATCCTATCCTCTATCGTATCCTATCGTCTATCCTATCCTATCCTCTATCCTATCCTATCCTCTATCCTATCCTATCCTCTATCCTATCCTATCCTCTATCCTATCCTATCCTCTATCCTATCCTATCCTCTATCCTGTCCTATCCTCTATCCTATCCTATCCTCTATCCTATCCTATCCTCTATCCTATCCTATCCTATCCTCTATCCTATCCTATCCTATCCTCTATCCTATCCTATCCTCCATCCAACCCAGCCTCTATCCTATCCTATCCTGTATCCTATCCTATCCTGTATCCTATCCTATCCTGTATCCTATCCTATCCTATCCTCTATCCTATCCTATCCACTATCCTATCCTATCCTCTATTGTATCCTATCCTCTATCCTATCCTATCCTCTAACCTATCATATCCTCTATCCTATCCTATCCTCTATCCTATCCTCTATCCTATCCTATCCTTAATCCTATCCTATCCTTAATCCTATCCTATTCTCCATGCTATCCTATCGTATCCTGTATCCTATCCCATCCTCTGCCCTATCCTATACTCTATCCTATCATATCCTCTATCCTATCCTATCCACTATCCTATCCTATCCTCTATCCTATCCTCTATAATATCGTATCCTCTATCCTACCCTATACTCTATCCTATCATATCCTCCAACCTATCCTATCCACTATCCTATAATACCCTCTATCCTATCCTATCCACTATCCTATAGTACCCTCTATCCTATCCTTTCCTCTATCCTACTCTATCCTCTATCCTATCCTCTATAATATCGTATCCTCTATCCTATCCTATCCTCTATCCTATAGTATCATCTATCCTATGCTATTCTCTATCCTATCCCATCCTCTGCCCTATCCTATACTCTATCCAATCTTATCCTCTATCCTATCCTATCCACTATCCTATCCTCTATCCTATCATGGTCTCTATCCTATCCTATCCGATATTCTATCCTCAATCCTATCCTATCCTCAATCCTATCCTATCCCATCCTCTGCCCTATCCTATCCTCTATCCTATCCTGTCCTCTAACCTATATCATCCTCTATCTTATCCTATCCTCTATCCTATCCTATCCCCTATAATATCATATCCTCTATCCTATCCTATCCTCAATCCTATCCTATCCTATCCTCTGTCCTCTAATATCTTCTATCCTATCCTATCCTCTATCCTATCCTATCCTCTATCCTATCCTATCCTATCTCCTATCCTATCTTCTATATTATCCTATCCTCTATTTTATCCTATCCTCAATCCTATCCTATCCTCTATCCTATCCTCAATCCTATTCTATCCCATCCTCTGCCCTATCCTATCCTCTATCCTATCCTGTCCTCTATCCTATCCTATCCTCTAGCCTATCCTATCCTCTATCCTATCCTATCCTCTATCCTATCCTATCCTCTATCCTATCCTATCCTCTATCCTATCCTATCCTCTATCCTATCCTATCCCCTATAATATCATATCCTCTATCCTATCCTATCCTCAATCCTATCCTATCCTATCCTCTGTCCTATAATATCCTCTATCCTATCCTACCCTATATGCTATCCTATCCTCTATCCTATCCTCTATCCTATAATACCCTCTATCCTATCCTTTCCTCTATCCTATTCTATCCTCTATCCTATCCTCTATAATATCGTATCCTCTATCCTATCCTATCCTCTATCCTATACTATCATCTATCCTATGCTATTCTCTATCCTATCCCATCCTCTGCCCTATCCTATACTCTATCCTACCATATCCTCTATCCTATCCTATCCTCTATCCCATCCTATCCTTAATCCTATCCTATACTCCATGCTATCCTATCTTCTATATTATGCTATCCTCTATTTTATCCTATCCTGAATCCTATCCTATCCTCTATCCTATCCTATCCTCAATCCTATCCTATCCCATCCTCTGCCCTATCCTATCCTCTATCCTATCCTGTCCTCTAACCTATATCATCCTCTATCCTATCCTATCCTCTATCCTATCCTATCCCCTATAATATCATATCCTCTATCCTATCCTATCCTCAATCCTATCCTATCCTATCCTCTGTCCTATAATATCCTCTATCCTATCCTACCCTATACCCTATCCTATCCTCTATTCTATCCTCTAACCTATCCTGTCATCTATCCTATCCTATCCTCTATCCTATCCTATCCTCTATCCTATCCTATCCTCAATCCTATCCTATCCCATCCTCTGCCCTATCCTATCCTCTATCCTATCCTGTCCTCTAACCTATCCCATCCTCTATCCTATCCTATCCTCTATCCTATCCTATCCCCTATAATATCGTATCCACTATCCTATCCTATCCTCAATCCTATCCTATCCTATCCTCTGTCCTATAATATCCTCTATCCTATCCTACCCTATATGCTATCCTATCCTCTATCCTATCCTCTATCCTATCATATTTTCTATCCTATCCTATCCTCTATCCTATCCTATCCTCTATCCTATCCTATCTTCTATATTATCCTATCCTCTATTTTATCCTATCCTCAATCCTATCCTATCCTCTATCCTATCCTCAATCCTATCCTATCCCATCCTCTGCCCTATCCTATTCTCTATCCTATCCTGTCCTCTAACCTATTCCATCCTCTATCCTATCCTATCCCCTATCCTCTCCTATCCCCTATAATATCGTATCCTTTATCCTATCCTATCCTATCCTATCCTCTGTCCTATAATATCCTCTACCCTATCCTACCCTATATCCTATCCTGTATCCTATCCTATCGTCAATCCTATCCTATCCTCTATGCTATCCTATCATCTATCCTATCCTCTATCCTATCGTATCCTCTATCCTATCCCATACTCTGCCCTATCCTATACTCTATCCTATCATATCCTCTATCCTATCCTATCCACTATCCTATAATAACCTCTATCCTATCCTATACTCTACCCTATCCTATCCTCTATAATATCTTATCCTCTATCCTATACTATCCTCTATCCCATAATATCATCTCTCCTATGCTATCCTCTACCCTATCCTATCCTCTGTCCTATCCTATCCTCTATCCTATCCTATCCTGTATCCTATCCCATCCTCTGCCCTATCCTATACTCTATCCTATCCTGTCCTCTAACCTATATCATCCTCTATCTTATCCTATCCTCTATCCTATCCTATCCCCTATAATATCATATCCTCTATCCTATCCTATCCTCAATGCTATCCTATCCTATCCTCTGTCCTATAATATCCTCTATCCTATCCTACCCTATATCCTATCCTATCCTCTATCGTATCCTCTATCCTATCCTATCCTCTATCCTATCCTATCCTCTATCCTATCCTATCTTCTATATTATCCTATCCTCTATTTTATCCTATCCTCAATCCTATCCTATCCTCTATCCTATCCTATCCTCAATCCTATCCTATCCTATCCTATCCTCTGTCCTATAATATCCTCTACCCTATCCTACCCTATATCCTATCCTATCATCTATCCTATTCTGTACCCTTTCCTATCGTCAATCCTATCCTATCCTCTATGCTATCCTATCATCTATCCTATCCTCTATCCTATCGTATCCTCTATCCTATCCCATACTCTGCCCTATCCTATACTCTATCCTATCATATCCTCTATCCTATCCTATCCACTATCCTATCCTATCCTCTATCCTATCCTATCCTCTATCCTATCATGTCCTCTATCCTATCCTATCCTCTATCCTATCCTCAATCCTATCCTATCCTCTATCCTATAATACCCTCTATCCTATCGTTTCCTCTATCCTATTCTATCCTCTATCCTATCCTCTATAATATCGTATCCTCTATCCTATCCTATCCTCTATCCTATAGTATCATCTATCCTATGCTATTCTCTATCCTATCCCATCCTCTGCCCTATCCTATACTCTATCCTATCTTATCCTCTATCCTATCCTATCCACTATCCTATCCTCTAACCTATCAAGTCCTCTATCCTATCCTATCCTCTATCCTATCCTCTATCCTATCCTATCATCTATCCTATCCTATCCTCTATCCTATCCTCTATCCTATCCTATCATCTATCCTATCCTATCCTCTATCCTATCCTCTATCCTATCCTCTATCCTATCCTCTATCCTATCCTATCATCTATCCTATCCTATCCTCTATCCTATCCTATCCTCTATCCGATCCTCTATCCTATCCTATCCTCTATCCGATCCTCTATCCTATCCTATCCTCTATCCTATCCTATCCTCTATCAGATCCTCTATCCTATCCTCTATCCTATCCTCTATCCTATCCTCTATCGTATCCTATCCTATCCTCTATCCTATCCTATCCTCTATCCTATACTATCCTCTACCTTATCCTATCCTCTATCCTATCCAATTACCTATCCTATCCTCTATCCTATCCTTTCGTCTATCCTATCCTATCCTCGATCCTATCCTATCCGCTATCCTATCCTGAATCTTATCCCAGACTCTATCCTATCCAATCCTCTATCATATCCAATGTCCTATCCTATCCTCTTTCCTATCATCTACCCTATCCTATCTTCTACTATATAATACCCTCTATCCTATCCAATCCACTATCCTATCCTATCCTCTGTAATATCCGATCCTCTATCCTATGCTATCCTCTATCATCTATCCTATCCTATCCTCTATCCTATCCTATCCTCAATCCTATCCTATCCTCTATTCTATAAAATCCTCTATTCTATCCTATCATCTATCCTATCCTATCCTCTATACTATCAAATCCTCTTTCCTATCCTATCCTCTATCCTATCGTATCCTATATCCTATAATATCCTCTATCCTATAGTATCCTCTATAATATCTTATCCTCTATCCTATCCTATCATCTATCCTCTATCCTATCCTATCCTCTATCCTATCCTATCCTCTATTCTATCCAATGCTCTATTCTATAATATCCTCTATCCTATCCTGTATCCTATCCTCTATCCTATCCTCTACCCTATCCCATCCTCAATCCTATCCTGTATCGTATCCAGTCCTCTATCCTATCCTTTCCTCTATCGTATCCTATCCTCTATCCTATCCTATCCTCTATCCTATCCTATCCTCTATCCGATCCTCTATCCTATCCTATCCTCTATCCGATCCTCTATCCTATCCTATCCTCTATCCTATCCTCTATCCTATCCTCTATCCTATCCTATCATCTATCCTATCCTATCCTCTATTCTATCCTCTATCCTATCCTCTATCCTATCCTATCATCTATTCTATCCTATCCTCTATCCTATCCTATCCTCTATCCTATCCTCTATCAGATCCTCTATCCTATCCTCTATCCTATCCTCTATCGTATCCTATCCTATCCTCTATCCTATCCTATCCTCTATCCTATAATATCCTCTACCTTATCCTATCCTCTATCCTATCCAATTACCTATCCTATCCTCTATCCTATCCTTTCGTCTATCCTATCCTATCCTCTATCCTGTCCTATCCTCTATCCTATCCTACCCTCTATCCTATAATATCCTCTATCCTATCCTATCCTCTATCCTATGATATCCTCTATACTATCCAATTCTCTATTCTGTCCTATCCTGTATCCTATCCTACTCTCTATCCTATAATATCCTCTATTCTATCCAATCCTCTATTCTGACCTATCCTCTATCCTATCCTACTCTCTATCCTATAATATCCTCTATCCTAACCTATCCTCTATCCTATCCCATCCTCTATCCTATCAAATCCCCTATCCTATCATCTATCCTATCCTATCGTGTATCCTATCCAATCCTCTATATTATCCTGTTTCCTATCCAATCCTCTATCCTATCCTATCATCTATCCTCAATCCTATCCTTTCCTGTATCAGATCCAATCCTCTATCCTATCCTGTCCTCTATCCTATCCAATCCTCTATCCTATCAAATCCCTATTCTATCCTCTATACTATCCTATCCTCTGTCCTATCTAATCCTCTATCCTATCCTATCCTCTATCCTATCCTATCCTCTATCCTATCCTATCCTCTATCCTATCCTATCCTCTATCCTATCAAATCCCCTATCCTATCCTCTATCCTATCCTATCCTGTATCCTATCCAATCCTCTAGCCTATCCTGTATCCTATCCAATCCTCTATCCTATCCTATCATCTATCCTCAATCCTATCCTTTCCTGTATCATATCCAATCCTCTATCCTATCCTGTCCTCTATCCTATCCTATCCTCTATCCTATCCTATCCAATCCCGTATCCTATCCTCTATTCTATCCTATCCTGTATCCAATCCTATCCTCAATCCTATCCTTTCCTGTATCCTATCCTATCCTCTATCCTATCCTATCCTCTATCCTATTCTACCCTCTATCCTATCATCTATCCTATCGTATCCTCTATCCTATCCTATCCTCTATCCTACGCTATCCTCTATCCTATCCTATCCTCTATCCTATCCTATCCTCTATCCTATCCTATCTTCTATCCTATCCTATCCCCTATCCTATCAATTCCCCTATCCTATCCAATCCTGTATCCTATCCAAGCCTCTATCCTATCCTATCATCTATCCTATCCTATCCTCTATCCTATGATATCCTCTATCCTATCCTATCCTCTATCCTATCCTATCCTCTATCCTATCCTATCCTCTATCCTATCCTATCCTCTATCCTATCCTATCCTCTATCCTATCCTATCCTCTATCCTATCCTATCCTCTATCCTATCCTATCCTCTATCCTATCCTATCCTCTATCCTATCCTATCCTATCCTCTATCCTATCCTATCTTCTATGCTTTCCTATCCTCTATCCTATCCTCTATCCAATCCTCTATCCTATCCTATCCTCTATCCTATACTATCCTCTATCCTATCCTATCCTCTATCATATCCTATCGTCTATCCTATCCTATCCTCTATCCTATCAAATCCCCTATCCTATCCTCTGTCCTATCCTATCCTCTATCCTATCCTATCCTCTATCCTATCCTATCCTCTATCCTATCCTATCCTCTATCCTATCCTATCCTCTATCCTATCCTACCGTCTATCCAATCCTCTATCCTATCCTATCCTCTATCCTATTCTATCCTCTATCCTATCCTATCCTCTATCCTGTCCTATCCTCTATCCTATAAAATCCCCTATCCTATCCTCTGCCCTATCCTATCCTCTATCCTATCCTATCAGCTATCCTATCCTATCATCTATCCTATCCTATCCTCTATCCTATTCTACCCTCTATCCTATCCTCTATCCTATCGTATCCTCTATCCTATCCTATCCTCTATCCTACGCTATCCTCTATCCTATCCTATCCTCTATCCTATCCTATCCTCTATCCTATCCTATCTTCTATCCTATCCTATCCTCTATCCTATCAATTCCCCTACCCTATCCAATCCTGTATCCTATCCAATCCTCTATCCTATCCTATCATCTATCCTATCCTATCCTCTATCCTATGATATCCTCTATCCTATCTTATCCTCTATCCTATCATATCCTCTATCCTATCCTATCCTCTATCCTATCCTATCCTCTATCCTATCCTATCTTCTATGCTTTCCTATCCTCTATAGTATCCTCTATCCAATCCTCTATCCTATCCTATCCTCTATCCTATCCTATCCTCTATCCTATCCTATCCTCTATCCTATCCTATCCTCTATCCTATCCTATCCTCTATCCTATCCTATCCTCTATCCTATCCTATCCTCTATCCTATCCTATCCTCTATCCTATCCTATCGTCTATCCTATCCTATCCTCTATCCTATCCTCTGTCCTATCCTATCCTCTATCCTATCCTATCCTATCCTCTATCCTATCCTATCCTCTATCCTATCCTATCCTCTATCCTATCCTACCGTCTATCCAATCCTCTATCCTATCCTATCCTCTATCCTATTCTATCCTCTATCCTATCCTATCCTCTATCCTATCCTATCCTCTATCCTATAAAATCCCCTATCCTATCCTCTGCCCTATCCTATCCTCTATCCTATCCTATCCTCTATCCTAGCCTATCCTCTATTTTATCCTATCCTCTCTCCTATCAAATCCCCTATCCTATCCTCTATCATATCCTATCCTGTATCCTATCCAATCCTCTATCCTATTCTGTATCCTATCCAATCCTCTATCCTATCCTATCATCTATCCTCAATCCTATCCTTTCCTGTATCAAATCCAATCCTCTATCCTATCCTGTCCTCTATCCTATCCAATCCTCTATATTATCCTGTTTCCTATCCAATCCTCTATCCTATCCTATCATCTATCCTCAATCCTATCCTTTCCTGTATCAGATCCAATCCTCTATCCTATCCTGTCCTCTATCCTATCCAATCCTCTATCCTATCAAATCCCTATTCTATCCTCTATACTATCCTATCCTCTGTCCTATCTAATCCTCTATCCTATCCTATCCTCTATCCTATCCTATCCTCTATCCTATCCTATCCTCTATCCTATCCTATCCTCTATCCTATCAAATCCCCTATCCTATCCTCTATCCTATCCTATCCTGTATCCTATCCAATCCTCTAGCCTATCCTGTATCCTATCCAATCCTCTATCCTATCCTATCATCTATCCTCAATCCTATCCTTTCCTGTATCATATCCAATCCTCTATCCTATCCTGTCCTCTATCCTATCCTATCCTCTATCCTATCCTATCCAATCCCGTATCCTATCCTCTATTCTATCCTATCCTGTATCCAATCCTATCCTCAATCCTATCCTTTCCTGTATCCTATCCTATCCTCTATCCTATCCTATCCTCTATCCTATTCTACCCTCTATCCTATCATCTATCCTATCGTATCCTCTATCCTATCCTATCCTCTATCCTACGCTATCCTCTATCCTATCCTATCCTCTATCCTATCCTATCCTCTATCCTATCCTATCTTCTATCCTATCCTATCCCCTATCCTATCAATTCCCCTATCCTATCCAATCCTGTATCCTATCCAAGCCTCTATCCTATCCTATCATCTATCCTATCCTATCCTCTATCCTATGATATCCTCTATCCTATCCTATCCTCTATCCTATCCTATCCTCTATCCTATCCTATCCTCTATCCTATCCTATCCTCTATCCTATCCTATCCTCTATCCTATCCTATCCTCTATCCTATCCTATCCTCTATCCTATCCTATCCTCTATCCTATCCTATCCTCTATCCTATCCTATCCTATCCTCTATCCTATCCTATCTTCTATGCTTTCCTATCCTCTATCCTATCCTCTATCCAATCCTCTATCCTATCCTATCCTCTATCCTATACTATCCTCTATCCTATCCTATCCTCTATCATATCCTATCGTCTATCCTATCCTATCCTCTATCCTATCAAATCCCCTATCCTATCCTCTGTCCTATCCTATCCTCTATCCTATCCTATCCTCTATCCTATCCTATCCTCTATCCTATCCTATCCTCTATCCTATCCTATCCTCTATCCTATCCTACCGTCTATCCAATCCTCTATCCTATCCTATCCTCTATCCTATTCTATCCTCTATCCTATCCTATCCTCTATCCTGTCCTATCCTCTATCCTATAAAATCCCCTATCCTATCCTCTGCCCTATCCTATCCTCTATCCTATCCTATCAGCTATCCTATCCTATCATCTATCCTATCCTATCCTCTATCCTATTCTACCCTCTATCCTATCCTCTATCCTATCGTATCCTCTATCCTATCCTATCCTCTATCCTACGCTATCCTCTATCCTATCCTATCCTCTATCCTATCCTATCCTCTATCCTATCCTATCTTCTATCCTATCCTATCCTCTATCCTATCAATTCCCCTACCCTATCCAATCCTGTATCCTATCCAATCCTCTATCCTATCCTATCATCTATCCTATCCTATCCTCTATCCTATGATATCCTCTATCCTATCTTATCCTCTATCCTATCATATCCTCTATCCTATCCTATCCTCTATCCTATCCTATCCTCTATCCTATCCTATCTTCTATGCTTTCCTATCCTCTATAGTATCCTCTATCCAATCCTCTATCCTATCCTATCCTCTATCCTATCCTATCCTCTATCCTATCCTATCCTCTATCCTATCCTATCCTCTATCCTATCCTATCCTCTATCCTATCCTATCCTCTATCCTATCCTATCCTCTATCCTATCCTATCGTCTATCCTATCCTATCCTCTATCCTATCCTCTGTCCTATCCTATCCTCTATCCTATCCTATCCTATCCTCTATCCTATCCTATCCTCTATCCTATCCTATCCTCTATCCTATCCTACCGTCTATCCAATCCTCTATCCTATCCTATCCTCTATCCTATTCTATCCTCTATCCTATCCTATCCTCTATCCTATCCTATCCTCTATCCTATAAAATCCCCTATCCTATCCTCTGCCCTATCCTATCCTCTATCCTATCCTATCCTCTATCCTAGCCTATCCTCTATTTTATCCTATCCTCTCTCCTATCAAATCCCCTATCCTATCCTCTATCCTATCCTATCCTGTATCCTATCCAATCCTCTATCCTATTCTGTATCCTATCCAATCTTCTATCCTATCCTATCATCTATCCTCAATCCTATCCTTTCCTGTATCAAATCCAATCCTCTATCCTATCCTGTCCTCTATCCTATCCTATCCTCTATCCTATCCTATCCAATCCCGTATCCTATCCTCTACTCTATCCTATCCTGTATCCAATCCTATCCACAATCCTATCCTTTCCTGTATCCTATCCTATCCTCTATCCTATCAAATCCTCTGTCCTATCCTATCCTCTATAATATCGAATCGTGTATCCTATCCACTATCCTATCCTATCCTCTATCCTATCCTATCCTCTGCCCTATCCTATCCTCTATCTTATCCTATCCGCTATCCTATCCTACCGTCTATCCAATCCTATCCTCTATCCTATTCTATCCTCTATCCTATCCTCTATCCTATCCTATCCTCTATCCTATCCTATCCTCTATCCTATCCTATCTTCTATCCTATCCTATCCTCTATCCTATCAATTCCCCTATCCTATCATATCCTCTATCCTATCCTATCCTATCCTCTATCCTATCCTATCCTCTATCCTATCCTATCTTCTATCCTATCCTATCCTCTATCCTAGCCTATCCTCTATCCTATCCTATCCAATCCCCTATCCTATCCTATCCTCTATTTTATCCTATCCTCTATCCTATCAAATCCCCTATCCTATCCTCTATCCTATCCTATCGTGTATCCTATCCAAACCTCTATCCTATCCTCTATCCTATCCTATCCTCTATCCTATCCTATCCTATCCTCTATCCTATCCTATCCTCTATCCTATCCTATGCTCTATCCTATCCTATCGTCTATCCTATCCTATCCTCTATCCTACGCTATTCTCTATCCTATCCTATCCTCTATCCTATCCTATCCTCTATCCTATCCTATCTTCTATCCTTTCCTATCCTCTATCCTATCCTCTATCCAATCCTCTATCCTATCCTATCCTCTATCCTATCCTATCCTCTATCCTATCCTATCCTCTATCCTATCCTTTCGTCTATCCTATCCTATCCTCTACCCTATCAAATCACCTATCCTATCCTCTGTCCTATCCTATCCTCTATCCTATCCTATCCTCTATCCTATCCTATCATCTATCCTCAATCCTATCCTTTCCTGTATCCTATCCTATCCTCTATCCTATCAAATCCTCTGTCCTATCCTATCCTCTGTCCTATCCTATCCTCTATCCTATCCTATCCTCTATCCTATCCTATCCTCTATCCTATCCTATCCTCTATCCTATCCTATCTTCTATCCTATCCTATCCTCTATCCTATCCTATCTTCTATGATTTCCTATCCTCTATCCTATCCTCTATCCAATCCTCTATCCTATCCTATCCTCTATCCTATCCTATCCTCTATCCTATCCTATCGTCTATCCTATCCTATCATCTATCCTATCAAATCCCCTATCCTATCCTCTGTCCTATCCTATCCTCTATCCTATCCTATCCTCTGGCCTATCCTATCCTCTATCCTATCCTATCCTCTATCCAATCCTCTATCCTATCCTATCCTCTATCCTATTCTATCCTCTATCCTATCCTATCCTCTATCCTATCCTATCCTCTATCCTATAAAATCCCCTATCCTATCCTCTGCCCTATCCTATCCTCTATCCTATCCTATCAGCTATCCTATCCTATCCTCTATCCTATCCTATCCTCTATCCTATTCTACCCTCTATCCTATCCTCTATCCTATCCTATCCGCTATCCTATCCTACCGTCTATCCAATCCTATCCTCTATCCTATTCTATCCTCTATCCTATCCTCTATCCTATCCTATCCTCTATCCTATCCTATCCTCTATAATATCCTATCTTCTATCCTATCCTATCCTCTATCCTATCAATTCCCCTATCCTATCATATCCTCTATCCCATCCTATCCTATCCTCTATCCTATCCTATCCTCTATCCTATCCTATCTTCTATCCTATCCTATCCTCTATCCTAGCCTATCCTCTATCCTATCCTATCCAATCCGCTATCCTATCCTATCCTCTATTTTATCCTATCCTCTATCCTATCAAATCCCCTATCCTATCCTCTATCCTATCCTATCGTGTATCCTATCCAAACCTGTATCCTATCCTCTATCCTATCCTATCGTGTATCCTATCCAAATCTCTATCCTATCCTGTATCCTATCCAATCCTCTATCCTATCCTATCATCTATCCTCAATCCTATTCTTTCCTGTATCATATCCAATCCTCTATCCTATCCTGTCCTCTATCCTATCCAATCCTCTATCCTATCAAATCCCTATCCTATCCTCTATACTATCCTATAATCTGTCCTATCTAATCCTCTATCCTATCCTATCCTCTATCCTATCCTATCCTCTATCCTATCCTATCCTCTATCCTATCCTATCCTCTATCCTATCCTATCTTCTATCCTATCCTATCCTCTATCCTATAAAATCCCCTATCCTATCCTCTATCCTATCCTATCCTGTATCCTATCCAATCCTCTAGCCTATCCTGTATCCTATCCAATCCTCTATCCTATCCTATCATCTATCCTCAATCCTATCCTTTCCTGTATCATATCCAATCCTCTATCCTATCCTGTCCTCTATCCTATTCTATCCTCTATCCTATCCTATCCTCTATCCTATCCTATCCTCTATCCTATAAAATCCCCTATCCTATCCTCTGCCCTATCCTATCCTCTATCCTATCCTATCAGCTATCCTATCCTATCCTCTATCCTATCCTATCCTCTATCCTATTCTACCCTCTATCCTATCCTCTATCCTATCCTATCCTCTATCCTATCCTATCCTCTATAATATCCTATCTTCTATCCTATCCTATCCTCTATCCTATCAATTCCCCTATCCTATCATATCCTCTATCCCATCCTATCCTATCCTCTATCCTATCCTATCCTCTATCCTATCCTATCTTCTATCCTATCCTATCCTCTATCCTAGCCTATCCTCTATCCTATCCTATCCAATCCCCTATCCTATCCTATCCTCTATTTTATCCTATCCTCTATCCTATCAAATCCCCTATCCTATCCTCTATCCTATCCTATCGTGTATCCTATCCAAACCTGTATCCTATCCTCTATCCTATCCTATCGTGTATCCTATCCAAATCTCTATCCTATCCTCTATCCTATCCTATCGTGTATCCTATCCAAATCTCTATCCTATCCTGTATCCTATCCAATCCTCTATCCTATCCTATCATCTATCCTCAATCCTATTCTTTCCTGTATCATATCCAATCCTCTATCCTATCCTGTCCTCTATCCTATCCAATCCTCTATCCTATCAAATCCCTATCCTATCCTCTATACTATCCTATAATCTGTCCTATCTAATCCTCTATCCTATCCTATCCTCTATCCTATCCTATCCTCTATCCTATCCTATCCTCTATCCTATCCTATCTTCTATCCTATCCTATCCTCTATCCTATAAAATCCCCTATCCTATCCTCTATCCTATCCTATCCTGTATCCTATCCAATCCTCTAGCCTATCCTGTATCCTATCCAATCCTCTATCCTATCCTATCATCTATCCTCAATCCTATCCTTTCCTGTATCATATCCAATCCTCTATCCTATCCTGTCCTCTATCCTATCCTATCCTCTATCCTATCCTATCCAATCCCGTATCCTATCCTCTATTCTATCCTATCCTGTATCCAATCCTATCCTCAATCCTATCCTTTCCTGTATCCTATCCTATCCTCTATCCTATCAAATCCTCTGTCCTATCCTATCCTCTATCCTATCCTATCCTCTATCCTATCGTATCCTCTATTCTATCATATCCTCTATCATAAGCTATCCTCTATCCTATCCAATCCTGTATCCTATCCTATCCTCTATCCTATCCTATCCTCTATCCTATCCTGTCCTCTATCCTATCCTATCCTCTATCCTATCCTATCCTCTATCCTATCCTATCCTCTATCCTATCCAATCCTCTATCCTATCCTATCCTCTATCCTATCCTATCCTCTATCCTATCCTATCCTCTATCCTATCCTATCGTCTATCCTATCCTATCCTCTATCCTATCAAATCCCCTATCCTATCCTCTGTCCTATCCAATCCTCTATCCTATCCTATCCTATCCTCTATCCTATCCTATCCTTTATCCTATCCTATCCTCTATCCTATCCTACCGTCTATCCAATCCTCTATCCTATCCTATCCTCTATCCTATTCTATCCTCTATCCTATCCTATCCTCTATCCTATCCTATCCTCTATCCTATCCTATCCTCTATCCTATCCTTTCGTCTATCCTATCCTATCCTCTATCCTATCAAATCCCCTATCCTATCCTCTGTCCTATCCTATCCTCTATCCTATCCTATCCTCTATCCTATCCTATCATCTATCCTCAATCCTATCCTTTCCTGTATCCTATCCTATCCTCTATCCTATCAAATCCTCTGTCCTATCCTATCCTCTGTCCTATCCTATCCTCTATCCTATCCTATCCTCTATCCTATCCTATCTTCTATCCTATCCTATCCTCTATCCTATAAAATCCCCTATCCTATCCTCTATCCTATCCTATCCTGTATCCTATCCAATCCTCTAGCCTATCCTGTATCCTATCCAATCCTCTATCCTATCCTATCATCTATCCTCAATCCTATCCTTTCCTGTATCATATCCAATCCTCTATCCTATCCTGTCCTCTATCCTATCCTATCCTCTATCCTATCCTATCCAATCCCGTATCCTATCCTCTATTCTATCCCATCCTGTATCCAATCCTATCCTCAATCCTATCCTTTCCTGTATCCTATCCTATCCTCTATCCTATCAAATCCTCTGTCCTATCCTATCCTCTATCCTATCCTATCCTCTATCCTATCGTATCCTCTATTCTATCATATCCTCTATCATACGCTATCCTCTATCCTATCCAATCCTGTATCCTATCCTATCCTCTATCCTATCCTATCCTCTATCCTATCCTGTCCTCTATCCTATCCTATCCTCTATCCTATCCTATCCTCTATCCTATCCTATCCTCTATCCTATCCTCTATCCTATCCTCTATCCTATCCTATCATCTATCCTATCCTATCCTCTATTCTATCCTCTATCCTATCCTCTATCCTATCCTATCATCTATTCTATCCTATCCTCTATCCTATCCTATCCTCTATCCTATCCTCTATCAGATCCTCTATCCTATCCTCTATCCTATCCTCTATCGTATCCTATCCTATCCTCTATCCTATCCTATCCTCTATCCTATAATATCCTCTACCTTATCCTATCCTCTATCCTATCCAATTACCTATCCTATCCTCTATCCTATCCTTTCGTCTATCCTATCCTATCCTCTATCCTGTCCTATCCTCTATCCTATCCTACCCTCTATCCTATAATATCCTCTATCCTATCCTATCCTCTATCCTATGATATCCTCTATACTATCCAATTCTCTATTCTGTCCTATCCTGTATCCTATCCTACTCTCTATCCTATAATATCCTCTATTCTATCCAATCCTCTATTCTGACCTATCCTCTATCCTATCCTACTCTCTATCCTATAATATCCTCTATCCTAACCTATCCTCTATCCTATCCCATCCTCTATCCTATCAAATCCCCTATCCTATCATCTATCCTATCCTATCGTGTATCCTATCCAATCCTCTATATTATCCTGTTTCCTATCCAATCCTCTATCCTATCCTATCATCTATCCTCAATCCTATCCTTTCCTGTATCAGATCCAATCCTCTATCCTATCCTGTCCTCTATCCTATCCAATCCTCTATCCTATCAAATCCCTATTCTATCCTCTATACTATCCTATCCTCTGTCCTATCTAATCCTCTATCCTATCCTATCCTCTATCCTATCCTATCCTCTATCCTATCCTATCCTCTATCCTATCCTATCCTCTATCCTATCAAATCCCCTATCCTATCCTCTATCCTATCCTATCCTGTATCCTATCCAATCCTCTAGCCTATCCTGTATCCTATCCAATCCTCTATCCTATCCTATCATCTATCCTCAATCCTATCCTTTCCTGTATCATATCCAATCCTCTATCCTATCCTGTCCTCTATCCTATCCTATCCTCTATCCTATCCTATCCAATCCCGTATCCTATCCTCTATTCTATCCTATCCTGTATCCAATCCTATCCTCAATCCTATCCTTTCCTGTATCCTATCCTATCCTCTATCCTATCCTATCCTCTATCCTATTCTACCCTCTATCCTATCATCTATCCTATCGTATCCTCTATCCTATCCTATCCTCTATCCTACGCTATCCTCTATCCTATCCTATCCTCTATCCTATCCTATCCTCTATCCTATCCTATCTTCTATCCTATCCTATCCCCTATCCTATCAATTCCCCTATCCTATCCAATCCTGTATCCTATCCAAGCCTCTATCCTATCCTATCATCTATCCTATCCTATCCTCTATCCTATGATATCCTCTATCCTATCCTATCCTCTATCCTATCCTATCCTCTATCCTATCCTATCCTCTATCCTATCCTATCCTCTATCCTATCCTATCCTCTATCCTATCCTATCCTCTATCCTATCCTATCCTCTATCCTATCCTATCCTCTATCCTATCCTATCCTCTATCCTATCCTATCCTATCCTCTATCCTATCCTATCTTCTATGCTTTCCTATCCTCTATCCTATCCTCTATCCAATCCTCTATCCTATCCTATCCTCTATCCTATACTATCCTCTATCCTATCCTATCCTCTATCATATCCTATCGTCTATCCTATCCTATCCTCTATCCTATCAAATCCCCTATCCTATCCTCTGTCCTATCCTATCCTCTATCCTATCCTATCCTCTATCCTATCCTATCCTCTATCCTATCCTATCCTCTATCCTATCCTATCCTCTATCCTATCCTACCGTCTATCCAATCCTCTATCCTATCCTATCCTCTATCCTATTCTATCCTCTATCCTATCCTATCCTCTATCCTGTCCTATCCTCTATCCTATAAAATCCCCTATCCTATCCTCTGCCCTATCCTATCCTCTATCCTATCCTATCAGCTATCCTATCCTATCATCTATCCTATCCTATCCTCTATCCTATTCTACCCTCTATCCTATCCTCTATCCTATCGTATCCTCTATCCTATCCTATCCTCTATCCTACGCTATCCTCTATCCTATCCTATCCTCTATCCTATCCTATCCTCTATCCTATCCTATCTTCTATCCTATCCTATCCTCTATCCTATCAATTCCCCTACCCTATCCAATCCTGTATCCTATCCAATCCTCTATCCTATCCTATCATCTATCCTATCCTATCCTCTATCCTATGATATCCTCTATCCTATCTTATCCTCTATCCTATCATATCCTCTATCCTATCCTATCCTCTATCCTATCCTATCCTCTATCCTATCCTATCTTCTATGCTTTCCTATCCTCTATAGTATCCTCTATCCAATCCTCTATCCTATCCTATCCTCTATCCTATCCTATCCTCTATCCTATCCTATCCTCTATCCTATCCTATCCTCTATCCTATCCTATCCTCTATCCTATCCTATCCTCTATCCTATCCTATCCTCTATCCTATCCTATCGTCTATCCTATCCTATCCTCTATCCTATCCTCTGTCCTATCCTATCCTCTATCCTATCCTATCCTATCCTCTATCCTATCCTATCCTCTATCCTATCCTATCCTCTATCCTATCCTACCGTCTATCCAATCCTCTATCCTATCCTATCCTCTATCCTATTCTATCCTCTATCCTATCCTATCCTCTATCCTATCCTATCCTCTATCCTATAAAATCCCCTATCCTATCCTCTGCCCTATCCTATCCTCTATCCTATCCTATCCTCTATCCTAGCCTATCCTCTATTTTATCCTATCCTCTCTCCTATCAAATCCCCTATCCTATCCTCTATCATATCCTATCCTGTATCCTATCCAATCCTCTATCCTATTCTGTATCCTATCCAATCCTCTATCCTATCCTATCATCTATCCTCAATCCTATCCTTTCCTGTATCAAATCCAATCCTCTATCCTATCCTGTCCTCTATCCTATCCAATCCTCTATATTATCCTGTTTCCTATCCAATCCTCTATCCTATCCTATCATCTATCCTCAATCCTATCCTTTCCTGTATCAGATCCAATCCTCCTATCCTATCCTGTCCTCTATCCTATCCAATCCTCTATCCTATCAAATCCCTATTCTATCCTCTATACTATCCTATCCTCTGTCCTATCTAATCCTCTATCCTATCCTATCCTCTATCCTATCCTATCCTCTATCCTATCCTATCCTCTATCCTATCCTATCCTCTATCCTATCAAATCCCCTATCCTATCCTCTATCCTATCCTATCCTGTATCCTATCCAATCCTCTAGCCTATCCTGTATCCTATCCAATCCTCTATCCTATCCTATCATCTATCCTCAATCCTATCCTTTCCTGTATCATATCCAATCCTCTATCCTATCCTGTCCTCTATCCTATCCTATCCTCTATCCTATCCATCCAATCCCGTATCCTATCCTCTATTCTATCCTATCCTGTATCCAATCCTATCCTCAATCCTATCCTTTCCTGTATCCTATCCTATCCTCTATCCTATCCTATCCTCTATCCTATTCTACCCTCTATCCTATCATCTATCCTATCGTATCCTCTATCCTATCCTATCCTCTATCCTACGCTATCCTCTATCCTATCCTATCCTCTATCCTATCCTATCCTCTATCCTATCCTATCTTCTATCCTATCCTATCCCCTATCCTATCAATTCCCCTATCCTATCCAATCCTGTATCCTATCCAAGCCTCTATCCTATCCTATCATCTATCCTATCCTATCCTCTATCCTATGATATCCTCTATCCTATCCTATCCTCTATCCTATCCTATCCTCTATCCTATCCTATCCTCTATCCTATCCTATCCTCTATCCTATCCTATCCTCTATCCTATCCTATCCTCTATCCTATCCTATCCTCTATCCTATCCTATCCTCTATCCTATCCTATCCTCTATCCTATCCTATCCTATCCTCTATCCTATCCTATCTTCTATGCTTTCCTATCCTCTATCCTATCCTCTATCCAATCCTCTATCCTATCCTATCCTCTATCCTATACTATCCTCTATCCTATCCTATCCTCTATCATATCCTATCGTCTATCCTATCCTATCCTCTATCCTATCAAATCCCCTATCCTATCCTCTGTCCTATCCTATCCTCTATCCTATCCTATCCTCTATCCTATCCTATCCTCTATCCTATCCTATCCTCTATCCTATCCTATCCTCTATCCTATCCTACCGTCTATCCAATCCTCTATCCTATCCTATCCTCTATCCTATTCTATCCTCTATCCTATCCTATCCTCTATCCTGTCCTATCCTCTATCCTATAAAATCCCCTATCCTATCCTCTGCCCTATCCTATCCTCTATCCTATCCTATCAGCTATCCTATCCTATCATCTATCCTATCCTATCCTCTATCCTATTCTACCCTCTATCCTATCCTCTATCCTATCGTATCCTCTATCCTATCCTATCCTCTATCCTACGCTATCCTCTATCCTATCCTATCCTCTATCCTATCCTATCCTCTATCCTATCCTATCTTCTATCCTATCCTATCCTCTATCCTATCAATTCCCCTACCCTATCCAATCCTGTATCCTATCCAATCCTCTATCCTATCCTATCATCTATCCTATCCTATCCTCTATCCTATGATATCCTCTATCCTATCTTATCCTCTATCCTATCATATCCTCTATCCTATCCTATCCTCTATCCTATCCTATCCTCTATCCTATCCTATCTTCTATGCTTTCCTATCCTCTATAGTATCCTCTATCCAATCCTCTATCCTATCCTATCCTCTATCCTATCCTATCCTCTATCCTATCCTATCCTCTATCCTATCCTATCCTCTATCCTATCCTATCCTCTATCCTATCCTATCCTCTATCCTATCCTATCCTCTATCCTATCCTATCGTCTATCCTATCCTATCCTCTATCCTATCCTCTGTCCTATCCTATCCTCTATCCTATCCTATCCTATCCTCTATCCTATCCTATCCTCTATCCTATCCTATCCTCTATCCTATCCTACCGTCTATCCAATCCTCTATCCTATCCTATCCTCTATCCTATTCTATCCTCTATCCTATCCTATCCTCTATCCTATCCTATCCTCTATCCTATAAAATCCCCTATCCTATCCTCTGCCCTATCCTATCCTCTATCCTATCCTATCCTCTATCCTAGCCTATCCTCTATTTTATCCTATCCTCTCTCCTATCAAATCCCCTATCCTATCCTCTATCCTATCCTATCCTGTATCCTATCCAATCCTCTATCCTATTCTGTATCCTATCCAATCTTCTATCCTATCCTATCATCTATCCTCAATCCTATCCTTTCCTGTATCAAATCCAATCCTCTATCCTATCCTGTCCTCTATCCTATCCTATCCTCTATCCTATCCTATCCAATCCCGTATCCTATCCTCTACTCTATCCTATCCTGTATCCAATCCTATCCACAATCCTATCCTTTCCTGTATCCTATCCTATCCTCTATCCTATCAAATCCTCTGTCCTATCCTATCCTCTATAATATCGAATCGTGTATCCTATCCACTATCCTATCCTATCCTCTATCCTATCCTATCCTCTGCCCTATCCTATCCTCTATCTTATCCTATCCGCTATCCTATCCTACCGTCTATCCAATCCTATCCTCTATCCTATTCTATCCTCTATCCTATCCTCTATCCTATCCTATCCTCTATCCTATCCTATCCTCTATCCTATCCTATCTTCTATCCTATCCTATCCTCTATCCTATCAATTCCCCTATCCTATCATATCCTCTATCCTATCCTATCCTATCCTCTATCCTATCCTATCCTCTATCCTATCCTATCTTCTATCCTATCCTATCCTCTATCCTAGCCTATCCTCTATCCTATCCTATCCAATCCCCTATCCTATCCTATCCTCTATTTTATCCTATCCTCTATCCTATCAAATCCCCTATCCTATCCTCTATCCTATCCTATCGTGTATCCTATCCAAACCTCTATCCTATCCTCTATCCTATCCTATCCTCTATCCTATCCTATCCTATCCTCTATCCTATCCTATCCTCTATCCTATCCTATGCTCTATCCTATCCTATCGTCTATCCTATCCTATCCTCTATCCTACGCTATTCTCTATCCTATCCTATCCTCTATCCTATCCTATCCTCTATCCTATCCTATCTTCTATCCTTTCCTATCCTCTATCCTATCCTCTATCCAATCCTCTATCCTATCCTATCCTCTATCCTATCCTATCCTCTATCCTATCCTATCCTCTATCCTATCCTTTCGTCTATCCTATCCTATCCTCTACCCTATCAAATCACCTATCCTATCCTCTGTCCTATCCTATCCTCTATCCTATCCTATCCTCTATCCTATCCTATCATCTATCCTCAATCCTATCCTTTCCTGTATCCTATCCTATCCTCTATCCTATCAAATCCTCTGTCCTATCCTATCCTCTGTCCTATCCTATCCTCTATCCTATCCTATCCTCTATCCTATCCTATCCTCTATCCTATCCTATCCTCTATCCTATCCTATCTTCTATCCTATCCTATCCTCTATCCTATCCTATCTTCTATGATTTCCTATCCTCTATCCTATCCTCTATCCAATCCTCTATCCTATCCTATCCTCTATCCTATCCTATCCTCTATCCTATCCTATCGTCTATCCTATCCTATCATCTATCCTATCAAATCCCCTATCCTATCCTCTGTCCTATCCTATCCTCTATCCTATCCTATCCTCTGGCCTATCCTATCCTCTATCCTATCCTATCCTCTATCCAATCCTCTATCCTATCCTATCCTCTATCCTATTCTATCCTCTATCCTATCCTATCCTCTATCCTATCCTATCCTCTATCCTATAAAATCCCCTATCCTATCCTCTGCCCTATCCTATCCTCTATCCTATCCTATCAGCTATCCTATCCTATCCTCTATCCTATCCTATCCTCTATCCTATTCTACCCTCTATCCTATCCTCTATCCTATCCTATCCGCTATCCTATCCTACCGTCTATCCAATCCTATCCTCTATCCTATTCTATCCTCTATCCTATCCTCTATCCTATCCTATCCTCTATCCTATCCTATCCTCTATAATATCCTATCTTCTATCCTATCCTATCCTCTATCCTATCAATTCCCCTATCCTATCATATCCTCTATCCCATCCTATCCTATCCTCTATCCTATCCTATCCTCTATCCTATCCTATCTTCTATCCTATCCTATCCTCTATCCTAGCCTATCCTCTATCCTATCCTATCCAATCCGCTATCCTATCCTATCCTCTATTTTATCCTATCCTCTATCCTATCAAATCCCCTATCCTATCCTCTATCCTATCCTATCGTGTATCCTATCCAAACCTGTATCCTATCCTCTATCCTATCCTATCGTGTATCCTATCCAAATCTCTATCCTATCCTGTATCCTATCCAATCCTCTATCCTATCCTATCATCTATCCTCAATCCTATTCTTTCCTGTATCATATCCAATCCTCTATCCTATCCTGTCCTCTATCCTATCCAATCCTCTATCCTATCAAATCCCTATCCTATCCTCTATACTATCCTATAATCTGTCCTATCTAATCCTCTATCCTATCCTATCCTCTATCCTATCCTATCCTCTATCCTATCCTATCCTCTATCCTATCCTATCCTCTATCCTATCCTATCTTCTATCCTATCCTATCCTCTATCCTATAAAATCCCCTATCCTATCCTCTATCCTATCCTATCCTGTATCCTATCCAATCCTCTAGCCTATCCTGTATCCTATCCAATCCTCTATCCTATCCTATCATCTATCCTCAATCCTATCCTTTCCTGTATCATATCCAATCCTCTATCCTATCCTGTCCTCTATCCTATTCTATCCTCTATCCTATCCTATCCTCTATCCTATCCTATCCTCTATCCTATAAAATCCCCTATCCTATCCTCTGCCCTATCCTATCCTCTATCCTATCCTATCAGCTATCCTATCCTATCCTCTATCCTATCCTATCCTCTATCCTATTCTACCCTCTATCCTATCCTCTATCCTATCCTATCCTCTATCCTATCCTATCCTCTATAATATCCTATCTTCTATCCTATCCTATCCTCTATCCTATCAATTCCCCTATCCTATCATATCCTCTATCCCATCCTATCCTATCCTCTATCCTATCCTATCCTCTATCCTATCCTATCTTCTATCCTATCCTATCCTCTATCCTAGCCTATCCTCTATCCTATCCTATCCAATCCCCTATCCTATCCTATCCTCTATTTTATCCTATCCTCTATCCTATCAAATCCCCTATCCTATCCTCTATCCTATCCTATCGTGTATCCTATCCAAACCTGTATCCTATCCTCTATCCTATCCTATCGTGTATCCTATCCAAATCTCTATCCTATCCTCTATCCTATCCTATCGTGTATCCTATCCAAATCTCTATCCTATCCTGTATCCTATCCAATCCTCTATCCTATCCTATCATCTATCCTCAATCCTATTCTTTCCTGTATCATATCCAATCCTCTATCCTATCCTGTCCTCTATCCTATCCAATCCTCTATCCTATCAAATCCCTATCCTATCCTCTATACTATCCTATAATCTGTCCTATCTAATCCTCTATCCTATCCTATCCTCTATCCTATCCTATCCTCTATCCTATCCTATCCTCTATCCTATCCTATCTTCTATCCTATCCTATCCTCTATCCTATAAAATCCCCTATCCTATCCTCTATCCTATCCTATCCTGTATCCTATCCAATCCTCTAGCCTATCCTGTATCCTATCCAATCCTCTATCCTATCCTATCATCTATCCTCAATCCTATCCTTTCCTGTATCATATCCAATCCTCTATCCTATCCTGTCCTCTATCCTATCCTATCCTCTATCCTATCCTATCCAATCCCGTATCCTATCCTCTATTCTATCCTATCCTGTATCCAATCCTATCCTCAATCCTATCCTTTCCTGTATCCTATCCTATCCTCTATCCTATCAAATCCTCTGTCCTATCCTATCCTCTATCCTATCCTATCCTCTATCCTATCGTATCCTCTATTCTATCATATCCTCTATCATAAGCTATCCTCTATCCTATCCAATCCTGTATCCTATCCTATCCTCTATCCTATCCTATCCTCTATCCTATCCTGTCCTCTATCCTATCCTATCCTCTATCCTATCCTATCCTCTATCCTATCCTATCCTCTATCCTATCCAATCCTCTATCCTATCCTATCCTCTATCCTATCCTATCCTCTATCCTATCCTATCCTCTATCCTATCCTATCGTCTATCCTATCCTATCCTCTATCCTATCAAATCCCCTATCCTATCCTCTGTCCTATCCAATCCTCTATCCTATCCTATCCTATCCTCTATCCTATCCTATCCTTTATCCTATCCTATCCTCTATCCTATCCTACCGTCTATCCAATCCTCTATCCTATCCTATCCTCTATCCTATTCTATCCTCTATCCTATCCTATCCTCTATCCTATCCTATCCTCTATCCTATCCTATCCTCTATCCTATCCTTTCGTCTATCCTATCCTATCCTCTATCCTATCAAATCCCCTATCCTATCCTCTGTCCTATCCTATCCTCTATCCTATCCTATCCTCTATCCTATCCTATCATCTATCCTCAATCCTATCCTTTCCTGTATCCTATCCTATCCTCTATCCTATCAAATCCTCTGTCCTATCCTATCCTCTGTCCTATCCTATCCTCTATCCTATCCTATCCTCTATCCTATCCTATCCTCTATCCTATCCTATCCTCTATCCTATCGTATCCTCTATCCTATCCTATCCTCTATCCTATCCTATCTTCTATGCTTTCCTATCCTCTATCCTATCCTCTATCCAATCCTCTATCCTATCCTATCCTCTATCCTATCCTATCCTCTATCCTATCCTATCGTCTATCCTATCCTATCATCTATCCTATCAAATCCCCTATCCTATCCTCTGTCCTATCCTATCCTGTATCCTATCCTATCCTCTGGCCTATCCTATCCTCTATCCTATCCTACCGTCTATCCAATCCTCTATCCTATCATCTATCCTCAATCCTATCCTTTCCTGTATCCTATCCTATCCTCTATCCTATCAAATCCTCTGTCCTATCCTATCCTCTGTCCTATCCTATCCTCTATCCTATCCTATCCTCTATCCTATCCTATCCTCTATCCTATCCTATCCTCTATCCTATCGTATCCTCTATCCTATCCTATCCTCTATCCTATCCTATCTTCTATGCTTTCCTATCCTCTATCCTATCCTCTATCCAATCCTCTATCCTATCCTATCCTCTATCCTATCCTATCCTCTATCCTATCCTATCGTCTATCCTATCCTATCATCTATCCTATCAAATCCCCTATCCTATCCTCTGTCCTATCCTATCCTGTATCCTATCCTATCCTCTGGCCTATCCTATCCTCTATCCTATCCTACCGTCTATCCAATCCTCTATCCTATCCTATCCTCTATCCTATTCTATCCTCTATCCTATCCTATCCTCTATCCTATCCTATCCTCTATCCTATCCTATCCTCTATCCTATCCTATCCTCTATCCTAGCCTATCCTCTATCCTATCCTATCCAATCCCCTATCCTATCCTATCCTCTATTTTATCCTATCCTCTATCCTATCAAGTCCCCTATCCTATCCTCTATCCTATCCTATCGAGTATCCTATCCAAACCTCTATCCTATCCTCTATCCTATCCTATCGTGTATCCTATCCAAACCTCTATCCTATCCTGTATCCTATCCTATCCAATCCTCTATCCTATCAAATCCCTATCCTATCCTCTATACTATCCTATAATCTGTCCTATCTAATCCTCTATCCTATCCTATCCTCTATCCTATCCTATCCTCTATCCTATCCTATCCTCTATCCTATACTATCCTCTATCCTATCCTATCTTCTATCCTATCCTATCCTCTATCCTATAAAATCCCCTATCCTATCCTCTATCCTATCCTATCCTGTATCCTATCCAATCCTCTAGCCTATCCTGTATCCTATCCAATCCTCTATCCTATCCTATCATCTATCCTCAATCCTATCCTTTCCTGTATCATATCCAATCCTCTATCCTATCCTGTCCTCTATCCTATCCTATCCTCTATCCTATCCTATCCAATCCCGTATCCTATCCTCTATTCTATCCCATCCTGTATCCAATCCTATCCTCAATCCTATCCTTTCCTGTATCCTATCCTATCCTCTATCCTATCAAATCCTCTGTCCTATCCTATCCTCTATCCTATCCTATCCTCTATCCTATCGTATCCTCTATTCTATCATATCCTCTATCATACGCTATCCTCTATCCTATCCAATCCTGTATCCTATCCTATCCTCTATCCTATCCTATCCTCTATCCTATCCTGTCCTCTATCCTATCCTATCCTCTATCCTATCCTATCCTCTATCCTATCCTATCCTCTATCCTATCCAATCCTCTATCCTATCCTATCCTCTATCCTATCCTATCCTCTATCCTATCCTATCCTCTATCCTATCCTATCCTCTATCCTATCCTATCTTCTATCCTATCCTATCCTCTATCCTATAAAATCCCCTATCCTATCCTCTATCCTATCCTATCCTGTATCCTATCCAATCCTCTAGCCTATCCTGTATCCTATCCAATCCTCTATCCTATCCTATCATCTATCCTCAATCCTATCCTTTCCTGTATCATATCCAATCCTCTATCCTATCCTGTCCTCTATCCTATCCTATCCTCTATCCTATCCTATCCAATCCCGTATCCTATCCTCTATTCTATCCTATCCTGTATCCAATCCTATCCTCAATCCTATCCTTTCCTGTATCCTATCCTATCCTCTATCCTATCAAATCCTCTGTCCTATCCTATCCTCTATCCTATCCTATCCTCTATCCTATCGTATCCTCTATTCTATCATATCCTCTATCATACGCTATCCTCTATCCTATCCAATCCTGTATCCTATCCTATCCTCTATCCTATCCTATCCTCTATCCTATCCTGTCCTCTATCCTATCCTATCCTCTATCCTATCCTATCCTCTATCCTATCCTATCCTCTATCCTATCCAATCCTCTATCCTATCCTATCCTCTATCCTATCCTATCCTCTATCCTATCCTATCCTCTATCCTATCCTATCGTCTATCCTATCCTATCCTCTATCCTATCAAATCCCCTATCCTATCCTCTGTCCTATCCAATCCTCTATCCTATCCTATCCTATCCTCTATCCTATCCTATCCTCTATCCTATCCTATCCTCTATCCTATCCTACCGTCTATCCAATCCTCTATCCTATCCTATACTCTATCCTATTCTATCCTCTATCCTATCCTATCCTCTATCCTATCCTATCCTCTATCCTATCCTATCCTCTATCCTATCCTTTCGTCTATCCTATCCTATCCTCTATCCTATCAAATCCCCTATCCTATCCTCTGTCCTATCCTATCCTCTATCCTATCCTATCCTCTATCCTATCCTATCATCTATCCTCAATCCTATCCTTTCCTGTATCCTATCCTATCCTCTATCCTATCAAATCCTCTGTCCTATCCTATCCTCTGTCCTATCCTATCATCTATCCTATCAAATCCCCTATCCTATCCTCTGTCCTATCCTATCTTCTATGCTTTCCTATCCTCTATCCTATCCTCTATCCAATCCTCTATCCTATCCTATCCTCTATCCTATCCTATCCTCTATCCTATCCTATCGTCTATCCTATCCTATCATCTATCCTATCAAATCCCCTATCCTATCCTCTGTAGTATCCTATCTTCTATCCTATCCTATCCTCTGGCCTATCCTATCCTCTATCCTATCCTATCCTCTATCCAATCCTCTATCCTATCCTATCCTCTATCCTATTCTATCCTCTATCCTATCCTATCCTCTATCCTATCCTATCCTCTATCCTATAAAATCCCCTATCCTATCCTCTGCCCTATCCTATCCTCTATCCTATCCTATCAGCTATCCTATCCTATCCTCTATCCTATCCTATCCTCTATCCTATTCTACCCTCTATCCTAACCTCTATCCTATCCTATCCGCTATCCTATCCTACCGTCTATCCAATCCTATCCTCTATCCTATTCTATCCTCTATCCTATCCTCTATCCTATCCTATCGTGTATCCTATCCAAACCTCTATCCTATCCTGTATCCTATCCTATCCAATCCTCTATCCTATCAAATCCCTATCCTATCCTCTATACTATCCTATAATCTGTCCTATCTAATCCTCTATCCTATCCTATCCTCTATCCTATCCTATCCTCTATCCTATCCTATCCTCTATCCTATCCTATCCTCTATCCTATCCTATCTTCTATCCTATCCTATCCTCTATCCTATAAAATCCCCTATCCTATCCTCTATCCTATCCTATCCTGTATCCTATCCAATCCTCTAGCCTATCCTGTATCCTATCCAATCCTCTATCCTATCCTATCATCTATCCTCAATCCTATCCTTTCCTGTATCATATCCAATCCTCTATCCTATCCTGTCCTCTATCCTATCCTATCCTCTATCCTATCCTATCCTCTATCCTATCCTATCCTCTATCCTATCCTATCTTCTATCCTATCCTATCCTCTATCCTATCAATTCCCCTATCCTATCATATCCTCTATCCCATCCTATCCTATCCTCTATCCTATCCTATCCTCTATCCTATCCTATCTTCTATCCTATCCTATCCTCTATCCTAGCCTATCCTCTATCCTATCCTATCCAATCCCCTATCCTATCCTATCCTCTATTTTATCCTATCCTCTATCCTATCAAATCCCCTATCCTATCCTCTATCCTATCCTATCGTGTATCCTATCCAAACCTGTATCCTATCCTCTATCCTATCCTATCGTGTATCCTATCCAAACCTCTATCCTATCCTGTATCCTATCCAATCCTCTATCCTATCCTATCATCTATCCTCAATCCTATTCTTTCCTGTATCATATCCAATCCTCTATCCTATCCTGTCCTCTATCCTATCCAATCCTCTATCCTATCAAATCCCTATCCTATCCTCTATACTATCCTATAATCTGTCCTATCTAATCCTCTATCCTATCCTATCCTCTATCCTATCCTATCCTCTATCCTATCCTATCCTCTATCCTATCCTATCCTCTATCCTATCCTATCTTCTATCCTATCCTATCCTGTATCCTATAAAATCCCCTATCCTATCCTCTATCCTATCCTATCCTGTATCCTATCCAATCCTCTAGCCTATCCTGTATCCTATCCAATCCTCTATCCTATCCTATCATCTATCCTCAATCCTATCCTTTCCTGTATCATATCCAATCCTCTATCCTATCCTGTCCTCTATCCTATCCTATCCTCTATCCTATCCTATCCAATCCCGTATCCTATCCTCTATTCTATCCTATCCTGTATCCAATCCTATCCTCAATCCTATTCTTTCCTGTATCCTATCCTATCCTCTATCCTATCAAATCCTCTGTCCTATCCTATCCTCTATCCTATCCTATCCTATATCCTATCGTATCCTCTATTCCATCATATCCTCTATCATACGCTATCCTCTATCCTATCCAATCCTGTATCCTATCCTATCCTCTATCCTATCCTATCCTCTATCCTATCCTGTCCTCTATCCTATCCTATCCTCTATCCTATCCTATCCTCTATCCTATCCTATCCTCTATCCTATCCAATCCTCTATCCTATCCTATCCTCTATCCTATCCTATCCTCTATCCTATCCTATCCTCTATCCTATCCTATCGTCTATCCTATCCTATCCTCTATCCTATCAAATCCCCTATCCTATCCTCTGTCCTATCCAATCCTCTATCCTATCCTATCCTATCCTCTATCCTATCCTATCCTCTATCCTATCCTATCCTCTATCCTATCCTACCGTCTATCCAATCCTCTATCCTATCCTATCCTCTATCCTATTCTATCCTCTATCCTATCCTATCCTCTATCCTATCCTATCCTATCCTCTATCCTATCCTATCCTCTATCCTATCCTTTCGTCTATCCTATCCTATCCTCTATCCTATCAAATCCCCTATCCTATCCTCTGTCCTATCCTATCCTCTATCCTATCCTATCCTCTATCCTATCCTATCATCTATCCTCAATCCTATCCTTTCCTGTATCCTATCCTATCCTCTATCCTATCAAATCCTCTGTCCTATCCTATCCTCTGTCCTATCCTATCCTCTATCCTATCCTATCCTCTATCCTATCCTATCCTCTATCCTATCCTATCCTCTATCCTATCCTATCCTCTATCCTATCCTATCCTCTATCCTATCCTATCTTCTATGCTTTCCTATCCTCTATCATATCCTCTATCCAATCCTCTATCCTATCCTATCCTCTATCCTATCCTATCCTCTATCCTATCCTATCCTCTATCCTATCCTATCCTCTATCCTATTCTACCCTCTATCCTATCCTCTATCCTATCCTATCCGCTATCCTATCCTACCGTCTATCCAATCCTATCCTCTATCCTATTCTATCCTCTATCCTATCCTCTATCCTATCCTATCCTCTATCCTATCCTATCCTCTATCCTATCCTATCTTCTATCCTATCCTATCCTCTCTCCTAGCCTATCCTCTATCCTATCCTATCCAATCCCCTATCCTATCTTATCCTCTATTTTATCCTATCCTCTATCCTATCAAATCCCCTATCCTATCCTCTATCCTATCCTATCGTGTATCCTATCCAAACCTCTATCCTATCCTCTATCCTATCCTATCGTGTATCCTATCCAAACCTCTATCCTATCCTGTATCCTATCCTATCCAATCCTCTATCCTATCAAATCCCTATCCTATCCTCTATACTATCCTATAATCTGTCCTATCTAATCCTCTATCCTATCCTATCCTCTATCCTATCCTATCCTCTATCCTATCCTATCCTCTATCCTATCCTATCCTCTATCCTATCCTATCTTCTATCCTATCCTATCCTCTATCCTATAAAATCCCCTATCCTATCCTCTATCCTATCCTATCCTGTATCCTATCCAATCCTCTAGCCTATCCTGTATCCTATCCAATCCTCTATCCTATCCTATCATCTATCCTCAATCCTATCCTTTCCTGTATCATATCCAATCCTCTATCCTATCCTGTCCTCTATCCTATCCTATCCTCTATCCTATCCTATCCAATCCCGTATCCTATCCTCTATTCTATCCTATCCTGTATCCAATCCTATCCTCAATCCTATCCTTTCCTGTATCCTATCCTATCCTCTATCCTATCAAATCCTCTGTCCTATCCTATCCTCTATCCTATCCTATCCTCTATCCTATCGTATCCTCTATTCTATCATATCCTCTATCATACGCTATCCTCTATCCTATCCAATCCTGTATCCTATCCTATCCTCTATCCTATCCTATCATCTATCCTATCCTATCCTCTATCCTATCCTGTCCTCTATCCTATCCTATCCTCTATCCTATCCTATCCTCTATCCTATCCTATCCTCTATCCTATCCTATCCTCTATCCTATCCTATCCTCTATCCTATCCTATCCTCTATCCTATCCTATCATCTATCCTATCCTATCCTCTATCCTATCCTGTCCTCTATCCTATCCTATTCTCTATCCTATCCTATCCTCTATCCTATCCTATCCTCTATCCTATCCTATCCTCTATCCTATCCTATCCTCTATCCTATCCTGTCTTCTATCCTTTCCTATCCTCTATCCTATCCTCTATCCTATCCTCTATCCAATCCTATATCCTATCCTATCCTCTATCCTATCCTATCCTCTATCCTATCCTATCCTCTATCCTATCCTATCGTCTATCCTATCCTATCCTCTATCCTATCCTATCCTCTATCCTATCCAATCCTCTATCCTATCCTATCCTCTATCCTATCCTCTATCCTATCCTATCCTCTATCCTATCCTATCGTCTATCCTATCCTATCCTCTATCCTATCTAATCCCCTATCCTATCCGCTGTCCTATCCTATCCTCTATCCTATCCTATCCTATCCTCTATCCTATCCTATCCTCTATCCTATCCTACCGTCTATCCAATCCTCTATCCTATCCTATCCTCTATCCTATTCTATCCTCTATCCTATCCTATCCTCTATCCTATCCTATCCTCTATTCTATAAAATCCCCTATCCTATCCTCTGCCCTATCCTATCCTCTATCCTATCCTATCCTCTATCCTAGCCTATTCTCTATCCTATCCTATCCAATCCCCTATCCTATCCTATCCTCTATTTTATCCTATCCTCTATCCTATCAAATCCCCTATCCTATCCTCTATCCTATCCTATCCTGTATCCTATCCAATCCTCTATCCTATCCTGTATCCTATCCAATCCTCTATCCTATCCTATCATCTATCCTCAATCCTATCCTTTCCTGTATCCTATCCTTTCCTGTATCCTATCCTATCCTCTATCCTATCCTATCATCTATCCTATCCTATCCTGTCCTCTATCCTATCCTATCCTCTATCCTATCCTATCCTCTATCCTATCCTATCCTCTATCCTATCCTATCCTCTATCCTATCCTATCCTCTATCCTATCCTATCATCTATCCTATCCTATCCTCTATCCTATCCTGTCCTCTATCCTATCCTATTCTCTATCCTATCCTATCCTCTATCCTATCCTATCCTCTATCCTATCCTATCCTCTATCCTATCCTATCCTCTATCCTATCCTATCTTCTATCCTTTCCTATCCTCTATCCTATCCTCTATCCAATCCTATATCCTATCCTATCCTCTATCCTATCCTATCCTCTATCCTATCCAATCCTCTATCCTATCCTATCCTCTATCCTATCCTATCCTCTATCCTATCCTATCCTCTATCCTATCCTGTCGTCTATCCTTTCCTATCCTCTATCCTATCCTCTATCCAATCCTATATCCTATCCTATCCTCTATCCTATCCTATCCTCTATCCTATCCAATCCTCTATCCTATCCTATCCTCAGTCCTATCCTATCCTCTATCCTATCCTATCCTCTATCCTATCCTACCGTCTATCCAATCCTCTATCCTATCCTATCCTCTATCCTATTCTATCCTCTATCCTATCCTATCCTCTATCCTATCCTATCCTATCCTCTATCCTATCCTATCCTCTATCCTATCCTTTCGTCTATCCTATCCTATCCTCTATCCTATCAAATCCCCTATCCTATCCTCTGTCCTATCCTATCCTCTATCCTATCCTATCCTCTATCCTATCCTATCATCTATCCTCAATCCTATCCTTTCCTGTATCCTATCCTATCCTCTATCCTATCAAATCCTCTGTCCTATCCTATCCTCTGTCCTATCCTATCCTCTATCCTATCCTATCCTCTATCCTATCCTATCCTCTATCCTATCCTATCCTCTATCCTATCCTATCCTCTATCCTATCCTATCCTCTATCCTATCCTATCTTCTATGCTTTCCTATCCTCTATCATATCCTCTATCCAATCCTCTATCCTATCCTATCCTCTATCCTATCCTATCCTCTATCCTATCCTATCCTCTATCCTATCCTATCCTCTATCCTATTCTACCCTCTATCCTATCCTCTATCCTATCCTATCCGCTATCCTATCCTACCGTCTATCCAATCCTATCCTCTATCCTATTCTATCCTCTATCCTATCCTCTATCCTATCCTATCCTCTATCCTATCCTATCCTCTATCCTATCCTATCTTCTATCCTATCCTATCCTCTCTCCTAGCCTATCCTCTATCCTATCCTATCCAATCCCCTATCCTATCTTATCCTCTATTTTATCCTATCCTCTATCCTATCAAATCCCCTATCCTATCCTCTATCCTATCCTATCGTGTATCCTATCCAAACCTCTATCCTATCCTCTATCCTATCCTATCGTGTATCCTATCCAAACCTCTATCCTATCCTGTATCCTATCCTATCCAATCCTCTATCCTATCAAATCCCTATCCTATCCTCTATACTATCCTATAATCTGTCCTATCTAATCCTCTATCCTATCCTATCCTCTATCCTATCCTATCCTCTATCCTATCCTATCCTCTATCCTATCCTATCCTCTATCCTATCCTATCTTCTATCCTATCCTATCCTCTATCCTATAAAATCCCCTATCCTATCCTCTATCCTATCCTATCCTGTATCCTATCCAATCCTCTAGCCTATCCTGTATCCTATCCAATCCTCTATCCTATCCTATCATCTATCCTCAATCCTATCCTTTCCTGTATCATATCCAATCCTCTATCCTATCCTGTCCTCTATCCTATCCTATCCTCTATCCTATCCTATCCAATCCCGTATCCTATCCTCTATTCTATCCTATCCTGTATCCAATCCTATCCTCAATCCTATCCTTTCCTGTATCCTATCCTATCCTCTATCCTATCAAATCCTCTGTCCTATCCTATCCTCTATCCTATCCTATCCTCTATCCTATCGTATCCTCTATTCTATCATATCCTCTATCATACGCTATCCTCTATCCTATCCAATCCTGTATCCTATCCTATCCTCTATCCTATCCTATCATCTATCCTATCCTATCCTCTATCCTATCCTGTCCTCTATCCTATCCTATCCTCTATCCTATCCTATCCTCTATCCTATCCTATCCTCTATCCTATCCTATCCTCTATCCTATCCTATCCTCTATCCTATCCTATCCTCTATCCTATCCTATCATCTATCCTATCCTATCCTCTATCCTATCCTGTCCTCTATCCTATCCTATTCTCTATCCTATCCTATCCTCTATCCTATCCTATCCTCTATCCTATCCTATCCTCTATCCTATCCTATCCTCTATCCTATCCTGTCTTCTATCCTTTCCTATCCTCTATCCTATCCTCTATCCTATCCTCTATCCAATCCTATATCCTATCCTATCCTCTATCCTATCCTATCCTCTATCCTATCCTATCCTCTATCCTATCCTATCGTCTATCCTATCCTATCCTCTATCCTATCCTATCCTCTATCCTATCCAATCCTCTATCCTATCCTATCCTCTATCCTATCCTCTATCCTATCCTATCCTCTATCCTATCCTATCGTCTATCCTATCCTATCCTCTATCCTATCTAATCCCCTATCCTATCCGCTGTCCTATCCTATCCTCTATCCTATCCTATCCTATCCTCTATCCTATCCTATCCTCTATCCTATCCTACCGTCTATCCAATCCTCTATCCTATCCTATCCTCTATCCTATTCTATCCTCTATCCTATCCTATCCTCTATCCTATCCTATCCTCTATTCTATAAAATCCCCTATCCTATCCTCTGCCCTATCCTATCCTCTATCCTATCCTATCCTCTATCCTAGCCTATTCTCTATCCTATCCTATCCAATCCCCTATCCTATCCTATCCTCTATTTTATCCTATCCTCTATCCTATCAAATCCCCTATCCTATCCTCTATCCTATCCTATCCTGTATCCTATCCAATCCTCTATCCTATCCTGTATCCTATCCAATCCTCTATCCTATCCTATCATCTATCCTCAATCCTATCCTTTCCTGTATCCTATCCTTTCCTGTATCCTATCCTATCCTCTATCCTATCCTATCATCTATCCTATCCTATCCTGTCCTCTATCCTATCCTATCCTCTATCCTATCCTATCCTCTATCCTATCCTATCCTCTATCCTATCCTATCCTCTATCCTATCCTATCCTCTATCCTATCCTATCATCTATCCTATCCTATCCTCTATCCTATCCTGTCCTCTATCCTATCCTATTCTCTATCCTATCCTATCCTCTATCCTATCCTATCCTCTATCCTATCCTATCCTCTATCCTATCCTATCCTCTATCCTATCCTATCTTCTATCCTTTCCTATCCTCTATCCTATCCTCTATCCAATCCTATATCCTATCCTATCCTCTATCCTATCCTATCCTCTATCCTATCCAATCCTCTATCCTATCCTATCCTCTATCCTATCCTATCCTCTATCCTATCCTATCCTCTATCCTATCCTGTCGTCTATCCTTTCCTATCCTCTATCCTATCCTCTATCCAATCCTATATCCTATCCTATCCTCTATCCTATCCTATCCTCTATCCTATCCAATCCTCTATCCTATCCTATCCTCAGTCCTATCCTATCCTCTATCCTATCCTATCCTATCCTCTATCCTATCCTATCCTCTATCCTATCCTATCCTCTATCCTATTCTACCGTCTATCCAATCCTCTATCCTATCCTATCCTCTATCCTATTCTATCCTCTATCCTATCCTATCCTCTATCCTATCCTATCCTCTATCCTATAAAATCCCCTATCCTATCCTCTGCCCTATCCTATCCTCTATCCTATCCTATCCTCTATCCTATCGTATCCTCTATTCTATCATATCCTCTATCATACGCTATCCTCTATCCTATCCAATCCTGTATCCTATCCTATCCTCTATCCTATCCTATCATCTATCCTATCCTATCCTCTATCCTATCCTGTCCTCTATCCTATCCTATCCTCTATCCTATCCTATCCTCTATCCTATCCTATCCTCTATCCTATCCTATCCTCTATCCTATCCTATCCTCTATCCTATCCTATCCTCTATCCTATCCTATCATCTATCCTATCCTATCCTCTATCCTATCCTGTCCTCTATCCTATCCTATTCTCTATCCTATCCTATCCTCTATCCTATCCTATCCTCTATCCTATCCTATCCTCTATCCTATCCTATCCTCTATCCTATCCTATCTTCTATCCTTTCCTATCCTCTATCCTATCCTCTATCCAATCCTATATCCTATCCTATCCTCTATCCTATCCTATCCTCTATCCTATCCTATCCTCTATCCTATCCTATCGTCTATCCTATCCTATCCTCTATCCTATCCTATCCTCTATCCTATCCAATCCTCCATCCTATCCTATCCTCTATCCTATCCTCTATCCTATCCTATCCTCTATCCTATCCTATCGTCTATCCTATCCTATCCTCTATCCTATCAAATCCCCTATCCTATCCTCTGTCCTATCCTATCCTCTATCCTATCCTATCCTATCCTATATCCTATTCTATCCTCTATCCTATCCTATCCTCTATCCTATCCTATCCTCTATCCTATAAAATCCCCTATCCTATCCTCTGCCCTATCCTATCCTCTATCCTATCCTATCCTCTATCCTAGCCTATTCTCTATCCTATCCTATCCAATCCCCTATCCTATCCTATCCTCTATTTTATCCTATCCTCTATCCTATCAAATCCCCTATCCTATCCTCTATCCTATCCTATCCTCTATCCTATAATATCCTCTATCCTATCAAATCCCCTATCCTGTCCTCTATCCTATCCTATCCTCTATCCTATCCTATCCTCTATCCTATCCTATCCTCTATCCTATCCTATCCTCTATCCTATCCTATCCTCTATCCTATCCTATCGTCTATCCTATCCTCTATCCTATCCTATCCTCTATCCTATCCTATCCTCTATCCTATCCTATCTTCTATCCTATCCTATTCTCTATCCTATCAAATCCCCTATCCTATCCTCTATCCTATCCTATCCTGTATCCTATCCAATCCTCTATCCTATCCTATCATCTATCCTCTATCCTATCCAATCCTCTATCCTAGCCTATCCTCTATCCTATCATATCCTCTATCCTATAATATCCTCTATCCTATCCTATCCTCTATCCAATCCTCTATCCTATCCTATCCTCTATTCTATCCTGTCCTGTATCCTATCAAATCCCCTATCCTATCCTCTGTACTATCCTATCCTCTATCCTATCCTATCCTCTATACTATAATATCATCTCTCCTAGCCAATCCTCTATCCTATCCTCTATCCTATCCTATTCTCTATCCTATCCTATCCCCTATCGTATCCTGTTCTGTATCCTATCCAATCCCCTATCCTATCCACTATCCTATCCTCTATCCTATCCTATTCTCTATCCTATCCTCTATCCTATCCTATCCCCTATCGTATCCTATTCTGTATCCTATCCAATCCCCTATCCTATCCTATCCTCTATCCTATCCTATCCTCTATCCTATTCTATCGTGTATCCTATCCTATCCTATCCTCTATCCTATCATATCCTCTATCCTATCCTATCGTCTATCCTATCCTATCCTCTATCCTATCCTGTCGTCTATCCTATCCTCTATCCTATCCTATCCTCTATCCTATCCTATCCTCTATCCTATCCTATCCTCTATCCTATCCTATCCTCTATCCTATCAAATCCCCTATCCTATCCTCTGTCCTATCCTATCCTCTATCCTATCCTATCCTCTATCCTATCAAATCCCCTATCCTATCCTCTATCCTATCAAATCCCCTATCCTATCCTCTATCCTATCCTATCCTCTATCCTATCCTATCGTCTATCCTATCCTCTATCCTATCCTATCGTCTATCCTATCCTCTATCCTATCCTATCCTCTATCCTATAGTATCCTCTTTCCTATCCTATCCTATCCTCTATCCTATCCTATCGTCTATCCTATCCTCTACCCTATCCTATGCTCTATCCTATTCTATCCCCAATCATATCCTATCCTCTATCCTATCCTATTCTCTATCCTATCCTCTCCTCTATCCTATCCTCTATCCTATCCTCTATCCTATCCTGTCGTCTATCCTATCCTCTATCCTATCCTATCCTCTATCCTATCCTATCCTCTATCCTATCAAATCCCCTATCCTATCCTCTATCCTATCAAATCCCCTATCCTATCCTCTATCCTATCCTATCCTCTATCCTATCCTATCCTTTATCCTATCCTATCCTCTATCCTATCCTATCGTCTATCCTATCCTCTACCCTATCCTATGCTCTATCCTATTCTATCCCCAATCATATCCTATCCTCTATCCTATCCTATCCTCTATCATATCAAATCCCCTTTCCTATCCTCTATCCTATCCTATCCTCTATCCTATCAAATCCCCTATCCTATCCTCTGTCCTATCCTATCCTTTATCCTATCCTATCCTCTATCCTATCAAATCCCCTATCCTATCCTCTATCCTATCAAATCCCCTATCCTATCCTCTATCCTATCCTATCCTCTATCCTATCCTCTATCCTATAATATCCTCTATCCTATCAAATCACCTATCCTGTCCTCTATCCTATCCTATCCTCTATCCTATCCTATCCTCTATCCTATCCTCTATCCTATCCTATCCTCTATCCTATCCTATCCTCTATCCTATCCTATCCTCTATCCTATCCTATCCTCTATCCTATCCTATCGTCTATCCTATCCTCTATCCTATAATATCCTCTATCCTATCCTATCCTCTATCCTATCCTATCTTCTATCCTATCCTATTCTCTATCCTATCAAATCCCCTATCCTATCCTCTATCCTATCCTATCCTCTATCCTATCCTCTATCCTATCCTATCCTCTATCCTATCCTATCCTCTATCCTATCCTATCCTCTATCCTATCCTATCCTCTATCCTATCCTATCCTCTATCCTATCCTATCGTCTATCCTATCCTCTATCCTATCCTATCCTCTATCCTATCCTATCCTCTATCCTATCCTATCTTCTATCCTATCCTATTCTCTATCCTATCAAATCCCCTATCCTATCCTCTATCCTATCCTATCCTGTATCCTATCCAATCCTCTATCCTATCCTATCATCTATCCTCTATCCTATCCAATCCTCTATCCTAGCCTATCCTCTATCCTATCATATCCTCTATCCTATAATATCCTCTATCCTATCCTATCCTCTATCCAATCCTCTATCCTATCCTATCCTCTATTCTATCCTGTCCTGTATCCTATCAAATCCCCTATCCTATCCTCTGTACTATCCTATCCTCTATCCTATCCTATCGTCTATCCTATCGTCTATCCTATCCTCTATCCTATCCTATCCTCAACCCTATCCTATCCTCTATACTATAATATCATCTCTCCTAGCCAATCCTCTATCCTATCCTCTATCCTATCCTATTCTCTATCCTATCCTATCCCCTATCGTATCCTGTTCTGTATCCTATCCAATCCCCTATCCTATCCTCTATCCTATCCTCTATCCTATCCTATTCTCTATCCTATCCTCTATCCTATCCTATCCCCTATCGTATCCTGTTCTGTATCCTATCCAATCCCCTATCCTATCCTATCCTCTATCCTATCCTATCCTCTATCCTATCCTATCGTGTATCCTATCCTATCCTATCCTCTATCCTATCATATCCTCTATCCTATCCTATCGTCTATCCTATTCCTATCCTCTATCCTATCCTATCCTCTATCCTATCCTATCCTCTATCCTATCCTATCGTCTATCCTATCCTCTATCCTATCCTCTATCCTATCCTATCCTCTATCCTATCCTATCCTCTATCCTATCCTATCCTCTATCCTATCAAATCCCCTATCCTATCCTCTGTCCTATCCTATCCTCTATCCTATCCTATCCTCTATCCTATCAAATCCCCTATCCTATCCTCTATCCTATCAAATCCCCTATCCTATCCTCTATCCTATCCTATCCTCTATCCTATCCTATCGTCTATCCTATCCTCTATCCTATCCTATCGTCTATCCTATCCTCTATCCTATCCTATCCTCTATCCTATAGTATCCTCTTTCCTATCCTATCCTATCCTCTATCCTATCCTATCGTCTATCCTATCCTCTATCCTATCCTATGCTCTATCCTATTCTATCCCCAATCATATCCTATCCTCTATCCTATCCTATTCTCTATCCTATCCTCTCCTCTATCCTATCCTCTATCCTATCCTGTCGTCTATCCTATCCTCTATCCTATCCTATCCTCTATCCTATCAAATCAACTATCCTATCCTCTAACCTATCCTATCCTCTATCCTATCAAATCCCCTATCCTATCCTCTGTCCTATCCTATCATCTATCCTATCCTATCCTCTATCCTATCAAATCCCCTATCCTATCCTCTATCCTATCAAATCCCCTATCCTATCCTCTATCCTATCCTATCCTCTATCCTATCCTATCGTCTATCCTATCCTATTCTCTATCCTATCAAATCCCCTATCCTATCCTCTATCCTATCCTATCCTGTATCCTATCCAATCCTCTATCCTATCCTATCATCTATCCTCTATCCTATCCAATCCTCTATCCTAGCCTATCCTCTATCCTATCATATCCTCTATCCTATAATATCCTCTATCCTATCCTATCCTCTATCCAATCCTCTATCCTATCCTATCCTCTATTCTATCCTGTCCTGTATCCTATCAAATCCCCTATCCTATCCTCTGTACTATCCTATCCTCTATCCTATCCTATCGTCTATCCTATCGTCTATCCTATCCTCTATCCTATCCTATCCTCAACCCTATCCTATCCTCTATACTATAATATCATCTCTCCTAGCCAATCCTCTATCCTATCCTCTATCCTATCCTATTCTCTATCCTATCCTATCCCCTATCGTATCCTGTTCTGTATCCTATCCAATCCCCTATCCTATCCTCTATCCTATCCTCTATCCTATCCTATCTTCTATCCTATCCTATCCTCTATCCTAGCCTATCCTCTATCCTATCCTATCCAATCCCCTATCCTATCCTATCCTCTATTTTATCCTATCCTCTATCCTATCAAATCCCCTATCCTATCCTCTATCCTATCCTATCGTGTATCCTATCCAAACCTGTATCCTATCCTCTATCCTATCCTATCGTGTATCCTATCCAAACCTCTATCCTATCCTGTATCCTATCCAATCCTCTATCCTATCCTATCATCTATCCTCAATCCTATTCTTTCCTGTATCATATCCAATCCTCTATCCTATCCTGTCCTCTATCCTATCCAATCCTCTATCCTATCAAATCCCTATCCTATCCTCTATACTATCCTATAATCTGTCCTATCTAATCCTCTATCCTATCCTATCCTCTATCCTATCCTATCCTCTATCCTATCCTATCCTCTATCCTATCCTATCCTCTATCCTATCCTATCTTCTATCCTATCCTATCCTCTATCCTATAAAATCCCCTATCCTATCCTCTATCCTATCCTATCCTGTATCCTATCCAATCCTCTAGCCTATCCTGTATCCTATCCAATCCTCTATCCTATCCTATCATCTATCCTCAATCCTATCCTTTCCTGTATCATATCCAATCCTCTATCCTATCCTGTCCTCTATCCTATCCTATCCTCTATCCTATCCTATCCAATCCCGTATCCTATCCTCTATTCTATCCTATCCTGTATCCAATCCTATCCTCAATCGTATTCTTTCCTGTATCCTATCCTATCCTCTATCCTATCAAATCCTCTGTCCTATCCTATCCTCTATCCTATCCTATCCTCTATCCTATCGTATCCTCTATTCCATCATATCCTCTATCATACGCTATCCTCTATCCTATCCAATCCTGTATCCTATCCTATCCTCTATCCTATCCTATCCTCTATCCTATCCTGTCCTCTATCCTATCCTATCCTCTATCCTATCCTATCCTCTATCCTATCCTATCCTCTATCCTATCCAATCCTCTATCCTATCCTATCCTCTATCCTATCCTATCCTCTATCCTATCCTATCCTCTATCCTATCCTATCGTCTATCCTATCCTATCCTCTATCCTATCAAATCCCCTATCCTATCCTCTGTCCTATCCAATCCTCTATCCTATCCTATCCTATCCTCTATCCTATCCTATCCTCTATCCTATCCTATCCTCTATCCTATCCTACCGTCTATCCAATCCTCTATCCTATCCTATCCTCTATCCTATTCTATCCTCTATCCTATCCTATCCTCTATCCTATCCTATCCTATCCTCTATCCTATCCTATCCTCTATCCTATCCTTTCGTCTATCCTATCCTATCCTCTATCCTATCAAATCCCCTATCCTATCCTCTGTCCTATCCTATCCTCTATCCTATCCTATCCTCTATCCTATCCTATCATCTATCCTCAATCCTATCCTTTCCTGTATCCTATCCTATCCTCTATCCTATCAAATCCTCTGTCCTATCCTATCCTCTGTCCTATCCTATCCTCTATCCTATCCTATCCTCTATCCTATCCTATCCTCTATCCTATCCTATCCTCTATCCTATCCTATCCTCTATCCTATCCTATCCTCTATCCTATCCTATCTTCTATGCTTTCCTATCCTCTATCATATCCTCTATCCAATCCTCTATCCTATCCTATCCTCTATCCTATCCTATCCTCTATCCTATCCTATCCTCTATCCTATCCTATCCTCTATCCTATTCTACCCTCTATCCTATCCTCTATCCTATCCTATCCGCTATCCTATCCTACCGTCTATCCAATCCTATCCTCTATCCTATTCTATCCTCTATCCTATCCTCTATCCTATCCTATCCTCTATCCTATCCTATCCTCTATCCTATCCTATCTTCTATCCTATCCTATCCTCTCTCCTAGCCTATCCTCTATCCTATCCTATCCAATCCCCTATCCTATCTTATCCTCTATTTTATCCTATCCTCTATCCTATCAAATCCCCTATCCTATCCTCTATCCTATCCTATCGTGTATCCTATCCAAACCTCTATCCTATCCTCTATCCTATCCTATCGTGTATCCTATCCAAACCTCTATCCTATCCTGTATCCTATCCTATCCAATCCTCTATCCTATCCTATCATCTATCCTCAATCCTATCCTTTCCTGTATCATATCCAATCCTCTATCCTATCCTGTCCTCTATCCTATCCTATCCTCTATCCTATCCTATCCAATCCCGTATCCTATCCTCTATTCTATCCTATCCTGTATCCAATCCTATCCTCAATCCTATTCTTTCCTGTATCCTATCCTATCCTCTATCCTATCAAATCCTCTGTCCTATCCTATCCTCTATCCTATCCTATCCTCTATCCTATCGTATCCTCTATTCCATCATATCCTCTATCATACGCTATCCTCTATCCTATCCAATCCTGTATCCTATCCTATCCTCTATCCTATCCTATCCTCTATCCTATCCTGTCCTCTATCCTATCCTATCCTCTATCCTATCCTATCCTCTATCCTATCCTATCCTCTATCCTATCCAATCCTCTATCCTATCCTATCCTCTATCCTATCCTATCCTCTATCCTATCCTATCCTCTATCCTATCCTATCGTCTATCCTATCCTATCCTCTATCCTATCAAATCCCCTATCCTATCCTCTGTCCTATCCAATCCTCTATCCTATCCTATCCTATCCTCTATCCTATCCTATCCTCTATCCTATCCTATCCTCTATCCTATCCTACCGTCTATCCAATCCTCTATCCTATCCTATCCTCTATCCTATTCTATCCTCTATCCTATCCTATCCTCTATCCTATCCTATCCTATCCTCTATCCTATCCTATCCTCTATCCTATCCTTTCGTCTATCCTATCCTATCCTCTATCCTATCAAATCCCCTATCCTATCCTCTGTCCTATCCTATCCTCTATCCTATCCTATCCTCTATCCTATCCTATCATCTATCCTCAATCCTATCCTTTCCTGTATCCTATCCTATCCTCTATCCTATCAAATCCTCTGTCCTATCCTATCCTCTGTCCTATCCTATCCTCTATCCTATCCTATCCTCTATCCTATCCTATCCTCTATCCTATCCTATCCTCTATCCTATCCTATCCTCTATCCTATCCTATCCTCTATCCTATCCTATCTTCTATGCTTTCCTATCCTCTATCATATCCTCTATCCAATCCTCTATCCTATCCTATCCTCTATCCTATCCTATCCTCTATCCTATCCTATCCTCTATCCTATCCTATCCTCTATCCTATTCTACCCTCTATCCTATCCTCTATCCTATCCTATCCGCTATCCTATCCTACCGTCTATCCAATCCTATCCTCTATCCTATTCTATCCTCTATCCTATCCTCTATCCTATCCTATCCTCTATCCTATCCTATCTTCTATCCTATCCTATCCTCTCTCCTAGCCTATCCTCTATCCTATCCTATCCAATCCCCTATCCTATCTTATCCTCTATTTTATCCTATCCTCTATCCTATCAAATCCCCTATCCTATCCTCTATCCTATCCTATCGTGTATCCTATCCAAACCTCTATCCTATCCTCTATCCTATCCTATCGTGTATCCTATCCAAACCTCTATCCTATCCTGTATCCTATCCTATCCAATCCTCTATCCTATCAAATCCCTATCCTATCCTCTATACTATCCTATAATCTGTCCTATCTAATCCTCTATCCTATCCTATCCTCTATCCTATCCTATCCTCTATCCTATCCTATCCTCTATCCTATCCTATCCTCTATCCTATCCTATCTTCTATCCTATCCTATCCTCTATCCTATAAAATCCCCTATCCTATCCTCTATCCTATCCTATCCTGTATCCTATCCAATCCTCTAGCCTATCCTGTATCCTATCCAATCCTCTATCCTATCCTATCATCTATCCTCAATCCTATCCTTTCCTGTATCATATCCAATCCTCTATCCTATCCTGTCCTCTATCCTATCCTATCCTCTATCCTATCCTATCCAATCCCGTATCCTATCCTCTATTCTATCCTATCCTGTATCCAATCCTATCCTCAATCCTATCCTTTCCTGTATCCTATCCTATCCTCTATCCTATCAAATCCTCTGTCCTATCCTATCCTCTATCCTATCCTATCCTCTATCCTATCGTATCCTCTATTCTATCATATCCTCTATCATACGCTATCCTCTATCCTATCCAATCCTGTATCCTATCCTATCCTCTATCCTATCCTATCATCTATCCTATCCTATCCTCTATCCTATCCTGTCCTCTATCCTATCCTATCCTCTATCCTATCCTATCCTCTATCCTATCCTATCCTCTATCCTATCCTATCCTCTATCCTATCCTATCCTCTATCCTATCCTATCCTCTATCCTATCCTATCATCTATCGTATCCTATCCTCTATCCTATCCTGTCCTCTATCCTATCCTATTCTCTATCCTATCCTATCCTCTATCCTATCCTATCCTCTATCCTATCCTATCCTCTATCCTATCCTATCCTCTATCCTATCCTGTCTTCTATCCTTTCCTATCCTCTATCCTATCCTCTATCCTATCCTCTATCCAATCCTATATCCTATCCTATCCTCTATCCTATCCTATCCTCTATCCTATCGTATCCTCTATCCTATCCTATCGTCTATCCTATCCTATCCTCTATCCTATCCTATCCTCTATCCTATCCAATCCTCTATCCTATCCTATCCTCTATCCTATCCTCTATCCTATCCTATCCTCTATCCTATCCTATCGTCTATCCTATCCTATCCTCTATCCTATCTAATCCCCTATCCTATCCTCTGTCCTATCCTATCCTCTATCCTATCCTATCCTATCCTCTATCCTATCCTATCCTCTATCCTATCCTACCGTCTATCCAATCCTCTATCCTATCCTATCCTCTATCCTATTCTATCCTCTATCCTATCCTATCCTCTATCCTATCCTATCCTCTATTCTATAAAATCCCCTATCCTATCCTCTGCCCTATCCTATCCTCTATCCTATCCTATCCTCTATCCTAGCCTATTCTCTATCCTATCCTATCCAATCCCCTATCCTATCCTATCCTCTATTTTATCCTATCCTCTATCCTATCAAATCCCCTATCCTATCCTCTATCCTATCCTATCCTGTATCCTATCCAATCCTCTATCCTATCCTGTATCCTATCCAATCCTCTATCCTATCCTATCATCTATCCTCAATCCTATCCTTTCCTGTATCCTATCCTATCCTCTATCCTATCCTATCATCTATCCTATCCTATCCTGTCCTCTATCCTATCCTATCCTCTATCCTATCCTATCCTCTATCCTATCCTATCCTCTATCCTATCCTATCCTCTATCCTATCCTATCCTCTATCCTATCCTATCATCTATCCTATCCTATCCTCTATCCTATCCTGTCCTCTATCCTATCCTATTCTCTATCCTATCCTATCCTCTATCCTATCCTATCCTCTATCCTATCCTATCCTCTATCCTATCCTATCCTCTATCCTATCCTATCTTCTATCCTTTCCTATCCTCTATCCTATCCTCTATCCAATCCTATATCCTATCCTATCCTCTATCCTATCCTATCCTCTATCCTATCCAATCCTCTATCCTATCCTATCCTCTATCCTATCCTATCCTCTATCCTATCCTATCCTCTATCCTATCCTGTCGTCTATCCTTTCCTATCCTCTATCCTATCCTCTATCCAATCCTATATCCTATCCTATCCTCTATCCTATCCTATCCTCTATCCTATCCAATCCTCTATCCTATCCTATCCTCAGTCCTATCCTATCCTCTATCCTATCCTATCCTATCCTCTATCCTATCCTATCCTCTATCCTATCCTATCCTCTATCCTATTCTACCGTCTATCCAATCCTCTATCCTATCCTATCCTCTATCCTATTCTATCCTCTATCCTATCCTATCCTCTATCCTATCCTATCCTCTATCCTATAATATCCTCTATCCTATCAAATCCCCTATCCTGTCCTCTATCCTATCCTATCCTCTATCCTATCCTATCCTCTATCCTATCCTATCCTCTATCCTATCCTATCCTCTATCCTATCCTATCCTCTATCCTATCCTATCCTCTATCCTATCCTATCGTCTATCCTATCCTCTATCCTATCCTATCCTCTATCCTATCCTATCCTCTATCCTATCCTATCTTCTATCCTATCCTATTCTCTATCCTATCAAATCCCCTATCCTATCCTCTATCCTATCCTATCCTGTATCCTATCCAATCCTCTATCCTATCCTATCATCTATCCTCTATCCTATCCAATCCTCTATCCTAGCCTATCCTCTATCCTATCATATCCTCTATCCTATAATATCCTCTATCCTATCCTATCCTCTATCCAATCCTCTATCCTATCCTATCCTCTATTCTATCCTGTCCTGTATCCTATCAAATCCCCTATCCTATCCTCTGTACTATCCTATCCTCTATCCTATCCTATCGTCTATCCTATCGTCTATCCTATCCTCTATCCTATCCTATCCTCTATACTATAATATCATCTCTCCTAGCCAATCCTCTATCCTATCCTCTATCCTATCCTATTCTCTATCCTATCCTATCCCCTATCGTATCCTGTTCTGTATCCTATCCAATCCCCTATCCTATCCACTATCCTATCCTCTATCCTATCCTATTCTCTATCCTATCCTCTATCCTATCCTATCCCCTATCGTATCCTATTCTGTATCCTATCCAATCCCCTATCCTATCCTATCCTCTATCCTATCCTATCCTCTATCCTATTCTATCGTGTATCCTATCCTATCCTATCCTCTATCCTATCATATCCTCTATCCTATCCTATCGTCTATCCTATCCTATCCTCTATCCTATCCTGTCGTCTATCCTATCCTCTATCCTATCCTATCCTCTATCCTATCCTATCCTCTATCCTATCCTATCCTCTATCCTATCCTATCCTCTATCCTATCAAATCCCCTATCCTATCCTATCCTCTGTCCTATCCTATCCTCTATCCTATCCTATCCTCTATCCTATCAAATCCCCTATCCTATCCTCTATCCTATCAAATCCCCTATCCTATCCTCTATCCTATCCTATCCTCTATCCTATCCTATCGTCTATCCTATCCTCTATCCTATCCTATCGTCTATCCTATCCTCTATCCTATCCTATCCTCTATCCTATAGTATCCTCTTTCCTATCCTATCCTATCCTCTATCCTATCCTATCGTCTATCCTATCCTCTACCCTATCCTATGCTCTATCCTATTCTATCCCCAATCATATCCTATCCTCTATCCTATCCTATTCTCTATCCTATCCTCTCCTCTATCCTATCCTCTATCCTATCCTCTATCCTATCCTGTCGTCTATCCTATCCTCTATCCTATCCTATCCTCTATCCTATCCTATCCTCTATCCTATCCTATCCTCTATCCTATCAAATCCCCTATCCTATCCTCTATCCTATCAAATCCCCTATCCTATCCTCTATCCTATCCTATCCTCTATCCTATCCTATCCTTTATCCTATCCTATCCTCTATCCTATCAAATCCCCTATCCTATCCTCTATCCTATCAAATCCCCTATCCTATCCTCTATCCTATCCTATCCTCTATCCTATCCTATCCTCTATCCTATCAAATCCCCTATCCTATCCTCTATCCTATCAAATCCCCTATCCTATCCTCTATCCTATCCTATCCTCTATCCTATCCTATCGTCTATCCTATCCTCTATCCTATCCTATCGTCTATCCTATCCTCTATCCTATCCTATCCTCTATCCTATAGTATCCTCTTTCCTATCCTATCCTATCCTCTATCCTATCCTATCGTCTATCCTATCCTCTACCCTATCCTATGCTCTATCCTATTCTATCCCCAATCATATCCTATCCTCTATCCTATCCTATTCTCTATCCTATCCTCTCCTCTATCCTATCCTCTATCCTATCCTCTATCCTATCCTGTCGTCTATCCTATCCTCTATCCTATCCTATCCTCTATCCTATCCTATCCTCTATCCTATCAAATCCCCTATCCTATCCTCTATCCTATCCTATCCTCTATCCTATCAAATCCCCTATCCTATCCTCTGTCCTATCCTATCCTTTATCCTATCCTATCCTCTATCCTATCAAATCCCCTATCCTATCCTCTATCCTATCAAATCCCCTATCCTATCCTCTATCCTATCCTATCCTCTATCCTATCCTCTATCCTATAATATCCTCTATCCTATCAAATCACCTATCCTGTCCTCTATCCTATCCTATCCTCTAACCTATCCTATCCTCTATCCTATCCTCTATCCTATCCTATCCTCTATCCTATCCTATCCTCTATCCTATCCTATCCTCTATCCTATCCTATCCTCTATCCTATCCTATCCTCTATCCTATCCTATCCTCTATCCTATCCTATCCTCTATCCTATCCTATCGTCTATCCTATCCTCTATCCTATCCTATCCTCTATCCTATCCTATCCTCTATCCTATCCTATCTTCTATCCTATCCTATTCTCTATCCTATCAAATCCCCTATCCTATCCTCTATCCTATCCTATCCTCTATCCTATCCTCTATCCTATCCTATCCTCTATCCTATCCTATCCTCTATCCTATCCTATCCTCTATCCTATCCTATCCTCTATCCTATCCTATCCTCTATCCTATCCTATCGTCTATCCTATCCTCTATCCTATCCTATCCTCTATCCTATCCTATCCTCTATCCTATCCTATCTTCTATCCTATCCTATTCTCTATCCTATCAAATCCCCTATCCTATCCTCTATCCTATCCTATCCTGTATCCTATCCAATCCTCTATCCTATCCTATCATCTATCCTCTATCCTATCCAATCCTCTATCCTAGCCTATCCTCTATCCTATCATATCCTCTATCCTATAATATCCTCTATCCTATCCTATCCTCTATCCAATCCTCTATCCTATCCTATCCTCTATTCTATCCTGTCCTGTATCCTATCAAATCCCCTATCCTATCCTCTGTACTATCCTATCCTCTATCCTATCCTATCGTCTATCCTATCGTCTATCCTATCCTCTATCCTATCCTATCCTCAACCCTATCCTATCCTCTATACTATAATATCATCTCTCCTAGCCAATCCTCTATCCTATCCTCTATCCTATCCTATTCTCTATCCTATCCTATCCCCTATCGTATCCTGTTCTGTATCCTATCCAATCCCCTATCCTATCCTCTATCCTATCCTCTATCCTATCCTATTCTCTATCCTATCCTCTATCCTATCCTATCCCCTATCGTATCCTGTTCTGTATCCTATCCAATCCCCTATCCTATCCTATCCTCTATCCTATCCTATCCTCTATCCTATCCTATCGTGTATCCTATCCTATCCTATCCTCTATCCTATCATATCCTCTATCCTATCCTATCGTCTATCCTATCCTATCCTCTATCCTATCCTATCCTCTATCCTATCCTATCCTCTATCCTATCCTATCGTCTATCCTATCCTCTATCCTATCCTCTATCCTATCCTATCCTCTATCCTATCCTATCCTCTATCCTATCCTATCCTCTATCCTATCCTATCCTCTATCCTATCAAATCCCCTATCCTATCCTCTGTCCTATCCTATCCTCTATCCTATCCTATCCTCTATCCTATCAAATCCCCTATCCTATCCTCTATCCTATCAAATCCCCTATCCTATCCTCTATCCTATCCTATCCTCTATCCTATCCTATCGTCTATCCTATCCTCTATCCTATCCTATCGTCTATCCTATCCTCTATCCTATCCTATCCTCTATCCTATAGTATCCTCTTTCCTATCCTATCCTATCCTCTATCCTATCCTATCGTCTATCCTATCCTCTATCCTATCCTATGCTCTATCCTATTCTATCCCCAATCATATCCTATCCTCTATCCTATCCTATTCTCTATCCTATCCTCTCCTCTATCCTATCCTCTATCCTATCCTGTCGTCTATCCTATCCTCTATCCTATCCTATCCTCTATCCTATCAAATCAACTATCCTATCCTCTAACCTATCCTATCCTCTATCCTATCAAATCCCCTATCCTATCCTCTGTCCTATCCTATCATCTATCCTATCCTATCCTCTATCCTATCAAATCCCCTATCCTATCCTCTATCCTATCAAATCCCCTATCCTATCCTCTATCCTATCCTATCCTCTATCCTATCCTATCGTCTATCCTATCCTATTCTCTATCCTATCAAATCCCCTATCCTATCCTCTATCCTATCCTATCCTGTATCCTATCCAATCCTCTATCCTATCCTATCATCTATCCTCTATCCTATCCAATCCTCTATCCTAGCCTATCCTCTATCCTATCATATCCTCTATCCTATAATATCCTCTATCCTATCCTATCCTCTATCCAATCCTCTATCCTATCCTATCCTCTATTCTATCCTGTCCTGTATCCTATCAAATCCCCTATCCTATCCTCTGTACTATCCTATCCTCTATCCTATCCTATCGTCTATCCTATCGTCTATCCTATCCTCTATCCTATCCTATCCTCAACCCTATCCTATCCTCTATACTATAATATCATCTCTCCTAGCCAATCCTCTATCCTATCCTCTATCCTATCCTATTCTCTATCCTATCCTATCCCCTATCGTATCCTGTTCTGTATCCTATCCAATCCCCTATCCTATCCTCTATCCTATCCTCTATCCTATCCTATTCTCTATCCTATCCTCTATCCTATCCTATCCCCTATCGTATCCTGCTCTGTATCCTATCCAATCCCCTATCCTATCCTATCCTCTATCCTATCCTATCCTCTATCCTATCCTATCGTGTATCCTATCCTATCCTATCCTCTATCCTATCATATCCTCTATCCTATCCTATCGTCTATCCTATCCTATCCTCTATCCTATCCTATCCTCTATCCTATCCTATCCTCTATCCTATCCTATCGTCTATCCTATCCTCTATCCTATCCTCTATCCTATCCTATCCTCTATCCTATCCTATCCTCTATCCTATCAAATCCCCTATCCTATCCTCTGTCCTATCCTATCCTCTATCCTATCCTATCCTCTATCCTATCAAATCCCCTATCCTATCCTCTATCCTATCAAATCCCCTATCCTATCCTCTATCCTATCCTATCCTCTATCCTATCCTATCGTCTATCCTATCCTCTATCCTATCCTATCGTCTATCCTATCCTCTATCCTATCCTATCCTCTATCCTATAGTATCCTCTTTCCTATCCTATCCTATCCTCTATCCTATCCTATCGTCTATCCTATCCTCTATCCTATCCTATGCTCTATCCTATTCTATCCCCAATCATATCCTATCCTCTATCCTATCCTATTCTCTATCCTATCCTCTCCTCTATCCTATCCTCTATCCTATCCTGTCGTCTATCCTATCCTCTATCCTATCCTATCCTCTATCCTATCCTCTCCTCTATCCTATCAAATCAACTATCCTATCCTCTAACCTATCCTATCCTCTATCCTATCAAATCCCCTATCCTATCCTCTGTCCTATCCTATCATCTATCCTATCCTATCCTCTATCCTATCAAATCCCCTATCCTATCCTCTATCCTATCAAATCCCCTATCCTATCCTCTATCCTATCCTATCCTCTATCCTATCCTATCGTCTATCCTATCCTCTATCCTATCCTATGCTCTATCCTATTCTATCCCCAATCATATCCTATCCTCGATCCTATCCTATTCTCTATCCTATCCTCTCCTCTATCCTATCCTCTATCCTATCCTATCCTCTATTCTATCCTATCGTCTATCCTATCCTCTATCCTATCCTATCCTCTATCCTATCCTATCCTCTATCCTATCCTATCCTAACCTTTATCCTATCCTATGCTCTATCCTATCCTCTATCCTATCCTATGCTCTATCCTATTCTATCCCCAATCATATCCTATCCTCTATCCTATCCTATTCTCTATCCTATCCTCTCCTCTATCCTATCCTCTATCCTATCCTGTCGTCTATCCTATCCTATCCTCTATCCTATCCTATCCTCTATCCTATCAAATCCCCTATCCTATCCTCTGTCCTATCCTATCCTCTATCCTATCCTATCCTCTATCCTATCAAATCCCCTATCCTATCCTCTATCCTATCAAATCCCCTATCCTATCCTCTATCCTATCCTATCCTCTATCCTATCCTATCGTCTATCCTATCCTCTATCCTATCCTATCGTCTATCCTATCCTCTATCCTATCCTATCCTCTATCCTATAGTATCCTCTTTCCTATCCTATCCTATCCTCTATCCTATCCTATCGTCTATCCTATCCTCTATCCTATCCTATGCTCTATCATATTCTATCCCCAATCATATCCTATCCTCTATCCTATCCTATTCTCTATCCTATCCTCTCCTCTATCCTATCCTCTATCCTATCCTGTCGTCTATCCTATCCTCTATCCTATCCTATCCTCTATCCTATCCTATCCTCTATCCTATCAAATCAACTATCCTATCCTCTAACCTATCCTATCCTCTATCCTATCAAATCCCCTATCCTATCCTCTGTCCTATCCTATCATCTATCCTATCCTATCCTCTATCCTATCAAATCCCCTATCCTATCCTCTATCCTATCAAATCCCCTATCCTATCCTCTATCCTATCCTATCCTCTATCCTATCCTATCGTCTATCCTATCCTCTATCCTATCCTATGCTCTATCCTATTCTATCCCCAATCATATCCTATCCTCGATCCTATCCTATTCTCTATCCTATCCTCTCCTCTATCCTATCCTCTATCCTATCCTATCCTCTATTCTATCCTATCGTCTATCCTATCCTCTATCCTATCCTATCCTCTATCCTATCCTATCCTCTATCCTATCCTATCCTAACCTTTATCCTATCCTATGCTCTATCCTATCCTCTATCCTATCCTATGCTCTATCCTATTCTATCCCCAATCATATCCTATCCTCTATCCTATCCTATTCTCTATCCTATCCTCTCCTCTATCCTATCCTCTATCCTATCCTATCCCCTATCGTATCCTGTTCTGTATCCTATCCAATCCCCTATCCTATCCTATCCTCTATCCTATCCTATCCTCTATCCTATCCTATCGTGTATCCTATCCTATCCTATCCTCTATCCTATCATATCCTCTATCCTATCCTATCGTCTATCCTATCCTATCCTCTATCCTATCCTATCCTCTATCCTATCCTATCCTCTATCCTATCCTATCGTCTATCCTATCCTCTATCCTATCCTCTATCCTATCCTATCCTCTATCCTATCCTATCCTCTATCCTATCAAATCCCCTATCCTATCCTCTGTCCTATCCTATCCTCTATCCTATCCTATCCTCTATCCTATCAAATCCCCTATCCTATCCTCTATCCTATCAAATCCCCTATCCTATCCTCTATCCTATCCTATCCTCTATCCTATCCTCTCGTCTATCCTATCCTCTGTCCTATCCTATCCTCTATCCTATCCTATCCCCTGTCCTATCCTCTATCCTATCCTATCCAATCCCCTATCCTATGCTCTATCCTATCCTACCAACTATAATATCGTATACTCTATCATATCCTATCCTCTATCCTATAATATCCTCTATCCTATCAAATACCCTATCCTATCCTATATCCTATCCTATCCAATCCCCTATCCTATGCTCTATCCTATCCTACCCTCTATAATATCGTATACTCTATCATATCCTATCCTCTATACTATAATATCCTCTATCCTATCAAATCCCCTATCCTATCCTATATCCTATCCTATCCAATCACCTATCCTATGCTCTATCCTATCCTACCCTCTATAATATCGTATACTCTATCATATCCTATCCTCTATCCTATAATATCCTCTATCTTATCCTATCCTGTATCCTATCCAATCCTCTATCCTATCCTATCATCTATCATCAATCCTATCCTTTCCTCTATCCTATCCTATCCTCTATCCTATCCTATCCTCTATCCTATCCTATCGTCTATCCTATCCTATCCTCTATCCTTTTCCTATCATCTATCATCAATCCTATCCTTTCCTGTATCCTATCCAATCCTCTATCCTATCCTGTCCTCTATCCTATCCTATCCTCTATCCTATCCTATCGTCTATCCTATCCTCTATCCTATCCTCTATCCTATCCTATCCTCTATCCTATCCTATCCCCAATCATATCCTATCCTCTATCCTATCCTATTCTCTATCCTATCCTCTCCTCTATCCTATCCTCTATCCTATCCTGTCGTCTATCCTATCCTCTATCCTATCCTATCCTCTATCCTATCAAATCAACTATCCTATCCTCTAACCTATCCTATCCTCTATCCTATCAAATCCCCTATCCTATCCTCTGTCCTATCCTATCATCTATCCTATCCTATCCTCTATCCTATCAAATCCCCTATCCTATCCTCTATCTTATCAAATCCCCTATCCTATCCTCTATCCTATCCTATCCTCTATCCTATCCTATCGTCTATCCTATCCTATTCTCTATCCTATCAAATCCCCTATCCTATCCTCTATCCTATCCTATCCTGTATCCTATCCAATCCTCTATCCTATCCTATCATCTATCCTCTATCCTATCCAATCCTCTATCCTAGCCTATCCTCTATCCTATCATATCCTCTATCCTATAATATCCTCTATCCTATCCTATCCTCTATCCAATCCTCTATCCTATCCTATCCTCTATTCTATCCTGTCCTGTATCCTATCAAATCCCCTATCCTATCCTCTGTACTATCCTATCCTCTATCCTATCCTATCGTCTATCCTATCGTCTATCCTATCCTCTATCCTATCCTATCCTCAACCCTATCCTATCCTCTATACTATAATATCATCTCTCCTAGCCAATCCTCTATCCTATCCTCTATCCTATCCTATTCTCTATCCTATCCTATCCCCTATCGTATCCTGTTCTGTATCCTATCCAATCCCCTATCCTATCCTCTATCCTATCCTCTATCCTATCCTATTCTCTATCCTATCCTCTATCCTATCCTATCCCCTATCGTATCCTGTTCTGTATCCTATCCAATCCCCTATCCTATCCTATCCTCTATCCTATCCTATCCTCTATCCTATCCTATCGTGTATCCTATCCTATCCTATCCTCTATCCTATCATATCCTCTATCCTATCCTATCGTCTATCCTATCCTATCCTCTATCCTATCCTATCCTCTATCCTATCCTATCCTCTATCCTATCCTATCGTCTATCCTATCCTCTATCCTATCCTCTATCCTATCCTATCCTCTATCCTATCCTATCCTCTATCCTATCAAATCCCCTATCCTATCCTCTGTCCTATCCTATCCTCTATCCTATCCTATCCTCTATCCTATCAATTCCCCTATCCTATCCTCTATCCTATCAAATCCCCTATCCTATCCTCTATCCTATCCTATCCTCTATCCTATCCTATCGTCTATCCTATCCTCTATCCTATCCTATCGTCTATCCTATCCTCTATCCTATCCTATCCTCTATCCTATAGTATCCTCTTTCCTATCCTATCCTATCCTCTATCCTATCCTATCGTCTATCCTATCCTCTATCCTATCCTATGCTCTATCCTATTCTATCCCCAATCATATCCTATCCTCTATCCTATCCTATTCTCTATCCTATCCTCTCCTCTATCCTATCCTCTATCCTATCCTGTCGTCTATCCTATCCTCTATCCTATCCTATCCTCTATCCTATCCTATCCTCTATCCTATCAAATCAACTATCCTATCCTCTAACCTATCCTATCCTCTATCCTATCAAATCCCCTATCCTATCCTCTGTCCTATCCTATCATCTATCCTATCCTATCCTCTATCCTATCAAATCCCCTATCCTATCCTCTATCCTATCAAATCCCCTATCCTATCCTCTATCCTATCCTATCCTCTATCCTATCCTATCGTCTATCCTATCCTCTATCCTATCCTATGCTCTATCCTATTCTATCCCCAATCATATCCTATCCTCGATCCTATCCTATTCTCTATCCTATCCTCTCCTCTATCCTATCCTCTATCCTATCCTATCCTCTATTCTATCCTATCGTCTATCCTATCCTCTATCCTATCCTATCCTCTATCCTATCCTATCCTCTATCCTATCCTATCCTAACCTTTATCCTATCCTATGCTCTATCCTATCCTCTATCCTATCCTATGCTCTATCCTATTCTATCCCCAATCATATCCTATCCTCTATCCTATCCTATTCTCTATCCTATCCTCTCCTCTATCCTATCCTCTATCCTATCCTATCCCCTATCGTATCCTGTTCTGTATCCTATCCAATCCCCTATCCTATCCTATCCTCTATCCTATCCTATCCTCTATCCTATCCTATCGTGTATCCTATCCTATCCTATCCTCTATCCTATCATATCCTCTATCCTATCCTATCGTCTATCCTATCCTATCCTCTATCCTATCCTATCCTCTATCCTATCCTATCCTCTATCCTATCCTATCGTCTATCCTATCCTCTATCCTATCCTCTATCCTATCCTATCCTCTATCCTATCCTATCCTCTATCCTATCAAATCCCCTATCCTATCCTCTGTCCTATCCTATCCTCTATCCTATCCTATCCTCTATCCTATCAAATCCCCTATCCTATCCTCTATCCTATCAAATCCCCTATCCTATCCTCTATCCTATCCTATCCTCTATCCTATCCTCTCGTCTATCCTATCCTCTGTCCTATCCTATCCTCTATCCTATCCTATCCCCTGTCCTATCCTCTATCCTATCCTATCCAATCCCCTATCCTATGCTCTATCCTATCCTACCAACTATAATATCGTATACTCTATCATATCCTATCCTCTATCCTATAATATCCTCTATCCTATCAAATACCCTATCCTATCCTATATCCTATCCTATCCAATCCCCTATCCTATGCTCTATCCTATCCTACCCTCTATAATATCGTATACTCTATCATATCCTATCCTCTATACTATAATATCCTCTATCATATCAAATCCCCTATCCTATCCTATATCCTATCCTATCCAATCACCTATCCTATGCTCTATCCTATCCTACCCTCTATAATATCGTATACTCTATCATATCCTATCCTCTATCCTATAATATCCTCTATCTTATCCTATCCTGTATCCTATCCAATCCTCTATCCTATCCTATCATCTATCATCAATCCTATCCTTTCCTCTATCCTATCCTATCCTCTATCCTATCCTATCCTCTATCCTATCCTATCGTCTATCCTATCCTATCCTCTATCCTTTTCCTATCATCTATCATCAATCCTATCCTTTCCTGTATCCTATCCAATCCTCTATCCTATCCTGTCCTCTATCCTATCCAATCCTCTATCCTATCAAATCCCTATCCTATCCTCTATACTATCCTATCCTCTGTCCTATCTAATCCTCTATCCTATCCTATCCCCTATCCTATCCTATCCTCTATCCTATCCTATCCTATCCTCTATCCTATCCTATCCTCTATCCTATCCTATCCTCTATCCTATCCTCTATCCTATCCTATCCTCTATCCTATCCTATTCTCTATCCTATCCTCTATCCTCTATCGTATCCAATTCTCTATCCTATCCTATCCTCTATCCTATCAAATCCCCTATCCTATCCTATCCTATCCTATCGTCTATCCTATCCTATCCTCTATCCTATCCTATCGTCTATCCTATCCACTATCCTATCCTTTATCCTATCCTATCCTCTATCCCATCCTATTCTCTATCCTATCCTATCTTCTATCCTATCCTATCCTCTATCCTATCAAATCCCCTATCCTATCCTCTATCCTATCCTCTATCCTATCCTATCATCTATCCTGTTCTATCCTCTATCTAATCCTATCCTCAATCCTATCCTTTCCTGTATCCTATCCTATCCTCTATCCTCTATCGTATCCAATCCTATATCGTATCCTATCATCTATCCTAACCTCTATCCTATCCTATCCTCTATCCTATCCTATCGTCTATCCTATCCTCTATCCTATCCTATCCTCTATCCTATCCTATCCTCTATCCTATGCTATCCTCTATCCTATCCTATCCTCTATCCTATCCTATCCTCTATCCTATCCTATCCTCTATCCTATCCTCTATAATATCGTACACTCTATCCTATAATATCATCTATCCGTTCCTATTCTCTATCCTATCCTCTATCCTATTCTCTATCCTATCCTCTATCCTATCCTATCCTCTATCCCATCAAATCCCCTATCCTATCCTCTATCCTATCCTCTCGTCTATCCTATCCTCTGTCCTATCCTATCCTCTATCCTATCCTATCCCCTGTCCTATCCTCTATCCTATCCTATCCAATCCCCTATCCTATGCTCTATCCTATCCTACCATCTATAATATCGTATACTCAATCATATCCTATCCTCTATCCTATAATATCCTCTATCCTATCAAATACCCTATCCTATCCTATATCCTATCCTATCCAATCCCCTATCCTATGCTCTATCCTATCCTACCCTCTATAATATCGTATACTCTATGATATCCTATCCTCTATACTATAATATCCTCTATCCTATCAAATCCCCTATCCTATCCTATATCCTATCCTATCCAATCACCTATCCTATGCTCCATCCTATCCTACCCTCTATAATATCGTATACTCTATCATATCCTATCCTCTATCCTATAATATCCTCTATCTTATCCTATCCTGTATCCAATCCTATCCTCTATTCTATCCTATCCTGTATCCAATCCTATCCTCAATCCTATCCTTTCCTGTATCCTATCCTATCCTCTATCCTATCAAATCCTCTGCCCTATCCTATCCTCTATCCTATCCTATCCTGTATCCTATCCTATCCGCTATCCTATCCTATCCTCTATCCTATCCTATCCTCTATCCTATCCTATCCTCTATCCTATCCTATCCTCTATCCTATCCTATCCTCTATCCTATCCTATCCTCTATCCTATCCTATCCTCTATCCTATCCTATCCTCTATCCTATCAATTCCCCTATGCTATCCTATCCTGTATCCTATCCTATCCGCTATCCTATCCTATCCTCTATCCTATCCTATCCTCTATCCTATCCTATCCTCTATCCTATCCTATCCTCTATCCTATCCTATCCTCTATCCTATCCTATCCTCTATCCTATCCTATCCTCTATCCTATCCTATCCTCTATCCTATCCTACCGTCTTTCCTATCCTCTATCCTATCCTATCCTCTATCCTACTCTATCCTCTATCCTATCCTATCCTCTATCCTATCCTATCCTCTATCCTATCAAATCCCCTATCGTATCCTCTGCCCTATCCTATCCTCTATCCTATCCTATCCTCTATCCTATCGTATCCTCTATCCTATCCTGTCCTCTATCCTATCCAATCCTCTATCCTATCAAATCCCTATCCTATCCTCTATACTATCCTATCCTCTGTCCTATCTAATCCTCTATCCTATCCTATCCCCTATCCTATCCTATCCTCTATCCTATCCTATCCTCTATCCTATCCTGTCCTCTATCCTATCCTATCCTCTATCCTATCCTCTATCCTATCCTATCCTCTATCCTATCCTATCCTCTATCCTATCAAACCCCCTATCCTATCCTCTGCAATATCCTATCCTCTATCCTATCCTATCCGCTATCCTATCCTATCCTCTATCCTATCCTATCCTCTATCCTATCCTATCCTCTATCCTATCCTATCCTCTATCCTATCAATTCCCCTATGCTATCCTATCCTGTATCCTATCCTATCCGCTATCCTATCCTATCCTCTATCCTATCCTATCCTCTATCCTATCCTATCCTCTATCCTATCCTATCCTCTATCCTATCCTATCCTCTATCCTATCCTATCCTCTATCCAATCCTATCCTCTATCCTATCCTGTCCTCTATCCTATCCTATCCTCTATCCTATCCTATCCTCTATCCTATCCTATCCTCTATCCTATCCTATCCTCTATCCTATCCTATCCTCTATCCTATCCTATCTTCTATCCTTTCCTATCCTCTATCCTATCCTCTATCCAATCCTATCCTATCGTCTATCCTATCCTATCCTCTATCCTATCAAATCCCCTATCCTATCCTCTGTCCTATCCTATCCTCTATCCTATCCTATCCTCTATCCTATCCTATCATCTATCCTCAATCCTATCCTTTCCTGTATCCTATCCTATCGTCTATCCTATCCTCTATCCTATCCTTTATCCTATCCTATCCTCTATCCCATCCTATTCTCTAGCCTATCCTATCTTCTATCCTATCCTATCCTCTATCCTATCAAATCCCCTATCCTATCCTCTATCCTATCCTATCCTCTATCCTATCCTATTCTCTATCCTATCCTCTATCCTCTATCGTATCCAATTCTCTATCCTATCCTATCCTCTATCCTATCAAATCCCCTATCCTATCCTATCCTATCCTATCGTCTATCCTATCCTATCCTCTATCCTATCCTATCGTCTATCCTATCCACTATCCTATCCTTTATCCTATCCTATCCTCTATCCCATCCTATTCTCTATCCTATCCTATCTTCTATCCTATCCTATCCTCTATCCTATCAAATCCCCTATCCTATCCTCTATCCTATCCTCTATCCTATCCTATCATCTATCCTGTTCTATCCTCTATCTAATCCTATCCTCAATCCTATCCTTTCCTGTATCCTATCCTATCCTCTATCCTCTATCGTATCCAATCCTATATCGTATCCTATCATCTATCCTAACCTCTATCCTATCCTATCCTCTATCCTATCCTATCGTCTATCCTATCCTCTATCCTATCCTATCCTCTATCCTATCCTATCCTCTATCCTATCCTATCCTCTATCCTATCCTATCCTCTATCCTATCCTATCCTCTATCCTATCCTATCCTTTATCCTATCCTATCCTCTATCCTATCCTATCCTCTATCCTATCCTATCCTATCCTCTTTCCTATCCTATCCTCTATCCTATCCTATCCTCTATCCTATCCTATCCTCTATCCTATCCTATCCTCTATCCTATCCTGTCCTCTATCCTATCCTATCCTCTATCCTATCCTATCCTCTATCCTATCCTATCCTCTATCCTATCCTATCCTCTATCCTATCCTATCCTCTATCCTATCCTATGTTCTATCCTTTCCTATCCTCTATCCTATCCTCTATCCAATCCTATCCTATCGTCTATCCTAGCCTATCCTCTATCCTATCAAATCCCCTATCCTATCCTCTATCCTATAATATCCTCTATCCTATCAAATACCCTATCCTATCCTATATCCTATCCTATCCAATCCCCTATCCTATGCTCTATCCTATCCTACCCTCTATAATATCGTATACTCTATCATATCCTATCCTCTGTCCTATAATATCCTCTATCTTATCCTATCCTGTATCCTATCCAATCCTCTATCCTATCCCATCATCTATCATCAATCCTATCCTTTCCTCTATCCTATCCTATCCTCTATCCTATCCTATCCCCTATCCTATCCTATCGTCTATCCTATCCTATCCTCTATCCTTTTCCTATCATCTCTCATCAATCCTATCCTTTCCTGTATCCTATCCAATCCTCTATCCTATCCTGTCCTCTATCCTATCCAATCCTCTATCCTATCAAATCCCTATCCTATCCTCTATACTATCCTATCCTCTGTCCTATCTAATCCTCTATCCTATCCTATCCCCTATCCTATCCTATCCTCTATCCTATCCTATCCTCTATCCTATCCTGTCCTCTATCCTATCCTATCCTCTATCCTATCCTCTATCCTATCCTATCCTCTATCCTATCCTATCCTCTATCCTATCAAACCCCCTATCCTATCCTCTGCCCTATCCTATCCTCTATCCTATCCTATCCGCTATCCTATCCTATCCTCTATCCTATCCTATCCTCTATCCTATTATATCCTCTATCCTATCCTCTATCCTATCCTCTATCCTATCCTATCCTCTATCCTATCCTATCCTCTATCCTATCCTACCGTCTATCCTATCCTCTATCCTATCCTATCCTCTATCCTATCCTATCCGCTATCCTATCCTATCCTCTATCCTATCCTATCCTCTATCCTATTATATCCTCTATCCTATCCTCTATCCTATCCTCTCCTCTATCCTATCCTATCATCTATCCTATCCTATCCTCTATCCTATCCTACCGTCTATCCTATCCTCTATCCTATCGTATCTTCTATCCTATCCTATCCTCTATCCTATCAAATCCCCTATCCTATCCTCTATCCTATCCTATCCTCTATCGTATCCTATCCTCTATCCTATCCTATCCTCTATCCTATCCTATCCTCTATCCTATCCTATCCTCTATCCTATCCTATCCTCTATCCTATCCTACCGTCTTTCCTATCCTCTATCCTATCCTATCCTCTATCCTACTCTATCCTCTATCCTATCCTATCCTCTATCCTATCCTATCCTCTATCCTATCCTATCCTCTATCCTATCCTATCTTCTATCCTTTCCTATCCTCTATCCTATCCTCTATCCAATCCTATCCTATCGTCTATCCTATCCTATCCTCTATCCTATCAAATCCCCTATCCTATTCTCTGTCCTATCCTATCCTCTATCCTATCCTATCCTCTATCCTATCCTATCATCTATCCTCAATCCTATCCTTTCCTGTATCCTATCCTATCGTCTATCCTATCCTCTATCCTATCCTTTATCCTATCCTATCCTCTATCCCATCCTATTCTCTAGCCTATCCTATCTTCTATCCTATCCTATCCTCTATCCTATCAAATCCCCTATCCTATCCTCTATCCTATCCTATCCTCTATCCTATCCTATTCTCTATCCTATCCTCTATCCTCTATCCTATCCTATCCTCTATCCTATCCTATTCTCTATCCTATCCTCTATCCTCTATCGTATCCAATTCTCTATCCTATCCTATCCTCTATCCTATCAAATCCCCTATCCTATCCTATCCTATCCTATCGTCTATCCTATCCTATCCTCTATCCTATCCTATCGTCTATCCTATCCTCTATCCTATCCTTTATCCTATCCTATCCTCTATCCCATCCTATTCTCTATCCTATCCTATCTTCTATCCTATCCTATCCTCTATCCTATCAAATCCCCTATCCTATCCTCTATCCTATCCTATCATCTATCCTGTTCTATCCTCTATCTAATCCTATCCTCAATCCTATCCTTTCCTGTATCCTATCCTATCCTCTATCCTCTATCGTATCCAATCCTATATCGTATCCTATCATCTATCCTAACCTCTATCCTATCCTATCCTCTATCCTATCCTATCGTCTATCCTATCCTCTATCCTATCCTCTATCCTATCCTATCCTCTATCCTATCCTATCCTCTATCCTATCCTATCCTCTATCCTATCCTATCCTCTATCCTATCCTATCCCCTATCCTATCCTATCCTATCCTATCGTCTATCCTATCCTATCCTCTATCCTATCCTATCGTCTATCCTATCCTCTATCCTATCCTTTATCCTATCCTATCCTCTATCCCATCCTATTCTCTATCCTATCCTATCTTCTATCCTATCCTATCCTCTATCCTATCAAATCCCCTATCCTATCCTCTATCCTATCCTATCATCTATCCTGTTCTATCCTCTATCTAATCCTATCCTCAATCCTATCCTTTCCTGTATCCTATCCTATCCTCTATCCTCTATCGTATCCAATCCTATATCGTATCCTATCATCTATCCTAACCTCTATCCTATCCTATCCTCTATCCTATCCTATCGTCTATCCTATCCTCTATCCTATCCTCTATCCTATCCTATCCTCTATCCTATCCTATCCTCTATCCTATCCTATCCTCTATCCTATCCTATCCTCTATCCTATCCTATCCTCTATCCTATCCTATCCTCTATCCTATCCTATCCTCTATCCTATCCTATCCTCTATCCTATCCTATCCTCTATCCTATCAATTCCCCTATGCTATCCTATCCTGTATCCTATCCTATCCGCTATCCTATCCTATCCTCTATCCTATCCTATCCTCTATCCTATCCTATCCTCTATCCTATCCTATCCTCTATCCTATCCTATCCTCTATCCTATCCTATCCCCTATCCTATCCTATCCTCTATCCTATCCTATCCTCTATCCTATCCTGTCCTCTATCCTATCCTATCCTCTATCCTATCCTCTATCCTATCCTATCCTCTATCCTATCCTATCCTCTATCCTATCCTATCCTCTATCCTATCAAACCCCCTATCCTATCCTCTGCCCTATCCTATCCTCTATCCTATCCTATCCGCTATCCTATCCTATCCTCTATCCTATCCTATCCTCTATCCTATCCTATCCTCTATCCTATCCTATCCTCTATCCTATCAATTCCCCTATGCTATCCTATCCTGTATCCTATCCTATCCGCTATCCTATCCTATCCTCTATCCTATCCTATCCTCTATCCTATCCTATCCTCTATCCTATCCTATCCTCTATCCTATCCTATCCTCTATCCTATCCTATCCTCTATCCTATCCTATCCTCTATCCTATCCTGTCCTCTATCCTATCCTATCCTCTATCCTATCCTATCCTCTATCCTATCCTATCCTCTATCCTATCCTATCCTCTATCCTATCCTATCCTCTATCCTATCCTATCTTCTATCCTTTCCTATCCTCTATCCTATCCTCTATCCAATCCTATCCTATCGTCTATCCTATCCTATCCTCTATCCTATCAAATCCCCTATCCTATCCTCTGTCCTATCCTATCCTCTATCCAATCCTATCCTATCGTCTATCCTATCCTATCCGCTATCCTATCCTTTATCCTATCCTATCCTCTATCCCATCCTATTCTCTAGCCTATCCTATCTTCTATCCTATCCTATCCTCTATCCTATCAAATCCCCTATCCTATCCTATCCTCTATCCTATCCTATCCTCTATCCTATCCTGTCCTCTATCCTATCCTATCCTCTATCCTATCCTCTATCCTATCCTATCCTCTATCCTATCCTATCCTCTATCCTATCAAATCCCCTATCCTATCCTCTGCCCTATCCTATCCTCTATCCTATCCTATCCGCTATCCTATCCTATCCTCTATCCTATCCTATCCTCTATCCTATCCTATCCTCTATCCTATCCTATCCTCTATCCTATCAATTCCCCTATGCTATCCTATCCTGTATCCTATCCTATCCGCTATCCTATCCTATCCTCTATCCTATCCTATCCTCTATCCTATCCTATCCTCTATCCTATCCTATCCTCTATCCTATCCTATCCTCTATCCTATCCTATCCTCTATCCTATCCTATCTTCTATCCTTTCCTATCCTCTATCCTATCCTCTATCCAATCCTATCCTATCGTCTATCCTATCCTATCCTCTATCCTATCAAATCCCCTATCCTATCCTCTGTCCTATCCTATCCTCTATCCTATCCTATCCTCTATCCTATCCTATCATCTATCCTCAATCCTATCCTTTCCTGTATCCTATCCTATCGTCTATCCTATCCTCTATCCTATCCTTTATCCTATCCTATCCTCTATCCCATCCTATTCTCTAGCCTATCCTATCTTCTATCCTATCCTATCCTCTATCCTATCAAATCCCCTATCCTATCCTCTATCCTATCCTATCCTCTATCCTATCCTATTCTCTATCCTATCCTCTATCGTATCCAATTCTCTATCCTATCCTATCCTCTATCCTATCAAATCCCCTATCCTATCCTATCCTATCCTATCGTCTATCCTATCCTATCCTCTATCCTATCCTATTGTCTATCCTATCCTCTATCCTATCCTTTATCCTATCCTATCCTCTATCCCATCCTATTCTCTATCCTATCCAATCTTCTATCCTATCCTATCCTCTATCCTATCAAATCCCCTATCCTATCCTCTATCCTATCCTCTATCCTATCCTATCATCTATCCTGTTCTATCCTCTATCCTATCCTATCCTCTATCCTATCCTATCCTCTATCCTATCCTATCCTCTATCCTATCCTATCCTCTATCCTATCCTATCCTCTATCCTATCCTATCCTCTATCCTATCCTATCCTCTATCCTATCCTATCCTCTATCCTATCCTATCCTCTATCCTATCCTATCCTCTATCCTATCCTATCCTCTATCCTATCCTATCCTCTATCCTATCCTATCCTCTATCCTATCCTATCCTCTATCCTATCCTATCCTCTATCCTATCCTATCCTCTATCCTATCCTATCCTCTATCCTATCCTATCCTCTATCCTATCCTATCCTCTATCCTATCCTATCCTCTATCCTATCAATTCCCCTATGCTATCCTATCCTGTATCCTATCCTATCCGCTATCCTATCCTATCCTCTATCCTATCCTATCCTCTATCCTATCCTATCCTCTATCCTATCCTATCCTCTATCCTATCCTATCCTCTATCCTATCCTATCTTCTATCCTTTCCTATCCTCTATCCTATCCTCTATCCAATCCTATCCTATCGTCTATCCTAGCCTATCCTCTATCCTATCAAATCCCCTATCCTATCCTCTATCCTATAACATCCTCTATCCTATCAAATACCCTATCCTATCCTATATCCTATCCCATCCAATCCCCTATCCTATGCTCTATCCTATCCTACCCTCTATAATATCGTATACTCTATCATATCCTATCCTCTGTCCTATAATATCCTCTATCTTATCCTATCCTGTATCCTATCCAATCCTCTATCCTATCCCATCATCTATCATCAATCCTATCCTTTCCTCTATCCTATCCTATCCTCTATCCTATCCTATCCGCTATCCTATCCTATCCTCTATCCTATCCTATCCTCTATCCTATTATATCCTCTATCCTATCGTCTATCCTATCCTCTATCCTATCCTATCCTCTATCCTATCCTATCCTCTATCCTATCCTACCGTCTATCCTATCCTCTATCCTATCCTATCCTCTATCCTATCCTATCCGCTATCCTATCCTATCCTCTATCCTATCCTATCCTCTATCCTATTATATCCTCTATCCTATCCTCTATCCTATCCTATCCTCTATCCTATCCTATCTTCTATCCTATCCTATCCTCTATCCTATCCTCTCCTCTATCCTATCCTCTCCTCTATCCTATCCTATCCTCTATCCTATCCTATCCTCTATCCTATCCTATCCTCTATCCTATCCTACCGTCTATCCTATCCTCTATCCTATCGTATCTTCTATCCTATCCTATCCTCTATCCTATCAAATCCCCTATCCTATCCTCTATCCTATCCTATCCTCTATCGTATCCTATCCTCTATCCTATCCTATCCTCTATCCTATCCTATCCTCTATCCTATCCTATCCTCTATCCTATCCTATCCTCTATCCTATCCTATCCTCTATCCTATCCTATCCTCTATCCTATCCTATCCGCTATCCTATCCTCTATCCTATCAAATCCCCTATCCTATCCTCTATCCTATCCTCTATCCTATCCTATCATCTATCCTGTTCTATCCTCTATCTAATCCTATCCTCAATCCTATCCTTTCCTGTATCCTATCCTATCCTCTATCCTCTATCGTATCCAATCCTATATCGTATCCTATCATCTATCCTAACCTCTATCCTATCCTATCCTCTATCCTATCCTATCGTCTATCCTATCCTCTATCCTATCCTATCCTCTATCCTATCCTATCCTCTATCCTATCCTATCCTCTATCCTATCCTATCCTCTATCCTATCCTATCCTCTATCCTATCCTATCCTCTATCCTATCCTATCCTCTATCCTATCCTATCCTCTATCCTATCCTATCCTCTATCCTATCCTATCCTCTATCCTATCCTATCCTCTATCCTATCCTATCCTCTATCCTATCCTATCCTCTATCCTATCCTATCCTCTATCCTATCCTATCCTCTATCCTATCCTATCCTCTATCCTATCAATTCCCCTATGCTATCCTATCCTGTATCCTATCCTATCCGCTATCCTATCCTATCCTCTATCCTATCCTATCCTCTATCCTATCCTATCCTCTATCCTATCCTATCCTCTATCCTATCCTATCCTCTATCCTATCCTATCTTCTATCCTTTCCTATCCTCTATCCTATCCTCTATCCAATCCTATCCTATCGTCTATCCTAGCCTATCCTCTATCCTATCAAATCCCCTATCCTATCCTCTATCCTATAACATCCTCTATCCTATCAAATACCCTATCCTATCCTATATCCTATCCCATCCAATCCCCTATCCTATGCTCTATCCTATCCTACCCTCTATAATATCGTATACTCTATCATATCCTATCCTCTGTCCTATAATATCCTCTATCTTATCCTATCCTGTATCCTATCCAATCCTCTATCCTATCCCATCATCTATCATCAATCCTATCCTTTCCTCTATCCTATCCTATCCTCTATCCTATCCTATCCTCTATCCTATCCTATCCTCTATCCTATCCTATCCTCTATCCTATCCTATCCTCTATCCTATCCTATCCTCTATCCTATCCTATCCTCTATCCTATCAATTCCCCTATGCTATCCTATTCTGTATCCTATCCTATCCGCTATCCTATCCTATCCTCTATCCTATCCTATCCTCTATCCTATCCTATCCTCTATCCTATCCTATCCTCTATCCTATCCTATCCTCTATCCTATCCTATCTTCTATCCTTTCCTATCCTCTATCCTATCCTCTATCCAATCCTATCCTATCGTCTATCCTAGCCTATCCTCTATCCTATCAAATCCCCTATCCTATCCTCTATCCTATAACATCCTCTATCCTATCAAATACCCTATCCTATCCTATATCCTATCCCATCCAATCCCCTATCCTATGCTCTATCCTATCCTACCCTCTATAATATCGTATACTCTATCATATCCTATCCTCTGTCCTATAATATCCTCTATCTTATCCTATCCTGTATCCTATCCAATCCTCTATCCTATCCCATCATCTATCATCAATCCTATCCTTTCCTCTATCCTATCCTATCCTCTATCCTATCCTATCCGCTATCCTATCCTATCCTCTATCCTATCCTATCCTCTATCCTATTATATCCTCTATCCTATCGTCTATCCTATCCTCTATCCTATCCTATCCTCTATCCTATCCTATCCTCTATCCTATCCTACCGTCTATCCTATCCTCTATCCTATCCTATCCGCTATCCTATCCTATCCTCTATCCTATCCTATCCTCTATCCTATTATATCCTCTATCCTATCCTCTATCCTATCCTATCCTCTATCCTATCCTATCTTCTATCCTATCCTATCCTCTATCCTATCCTCTCCTCTATCCTATCCTCTCCTCTATCCTATCCTATCCTCTATCCTATCCTATCCTCTATCCTATCCTATCCTCTATCCTATCCTACCGTCTATCCTATCCTCTATCCTATCGTATCTTCTATCCTATCCTATCCTCTATCCTATCAAATCCCCTATCCTATCCTCTATCCTATCCTATCCTCTATCGTATCCTATCCTCTATCCTATCCTATCCTCTATCCTATCCTATCCTCTATCCTATCCTATCCTCTATCCTATCCTATCCTCTATCCTATCCTATCCTCTATCCTATCCTATCCGCTATCCTATCCTATCCTCTATCCTATCCTATCCTCTATCCTATTATATCCTCTATCCTATCGTCTATCCTATCCTCTATCCTATCGTCTATCCTATCCTCTATCCTATCCTATCCTCTATCCTATCCTATCCTCTATCCTATCCTACCGTCTATCCTATCCTCTATCCTATCCTATCCTCTATCCTATCCTATCCGCTATCCTATCCTATCCTCTATCCTATCCTATCCTCTATCCTATTATATCCTCTATCCTATCCTCTATCCTATCCTATCCTCTATCCTATCCTATCTTCTATCCTATCCTATCCTCTATCCTATCCTCTCCTCTATCCTATCCTCTCCTCTATCCTATCCTATCCTCTATCCTATCCTATCCTCTATCCTATCCTATCCTCTATCCTATCCTACCGTCTATCCTATCCTCTATCCTATCGTATCTTCTATCCTATCCTATCCTCTATCCTATCAAATCCCCTATCCTATCCTCTATCCTATCCTATCCTCTATCGTATCCTATCCTCTATCCTATCCTATCCTCTATCCTATCCTATCCTCTATCCTATCCTATCCTCTATCCTATCCTATCCTCTATCCTATCCTACCGTCTTTCCTATCCTCTATCCTATCCTATCCTCTATCCTACTCTATCCTCTATCCTATCCTATCCTCTATCCTATCCTATCCTCTATCCTATCAAATCCCCTATCGTATCCTCTGCCCTATCCTATCCTCTATCCTATCCTATCCTCTATCCTATCGTATCCTCTATCCTATCCTATCCTCTATCCTACGCTATCCTCTATCCTATCGTATCCTCTATCCTATCCTATCCTCTATCCTATCCTATCCTCTATCCTATCAATTCCCCTATGCTATCCCATCCTGTATCCTATCCAATCCTCCATCCTATCCTATCATCTATCCTATCCTATCCTCTATCCTATCCTATCCTCTATCCTATCCTATCCTCTATCCTATCCTATCCTCTATCCTATCCTATCCTCTATCATATCCTATCCTCTATCATATCCTATCGTCTATCCTATCCTATCCTCTATCCTATCAAATCCCCTATCCTATCAAATCCCCTATCCTATCCTCTGTCCTATCCTATCCTCTATCCTATCCTATCCTCTATCCTATTCTATCCTCTATCCTATCCTATCCTCTATCCTATCCTATCCTCTATCCTATCAAACCCCCTATCCTATCCTCTGCCCTATCCTATCCTATCTTCTATCCTATCCTATCCTCTATCCTATCAAATCCCCTATCCTATCATCTATCCTATCCTATCCTCTATCCTATCCTCTATCCTATCCTCTATCCTATCCTATCATCTATCCTGTTCTATCCTCTATCTAATCCTATCCTCAATCCTATCCTTTCCTGTATCCTATCCTATCCTCTATCCTCTATCGTATCCAATCCTATATCGTATCCTATCCTCTATCCTAACCTCTATCCTATCCTATCCTCTATCCTATCCTATCCTCTATCCTATCCTATCGTCTATCCTATCCTCTATCCTATCCTATCCTCTATCCTATCCTTTCCTGTATCCTATCCAATCCTCTATCCTATCCTATCCTCTATCCTATCCTGTCCTCTATCCTATCCTATCCTCTATCCTATCCTCTATCCTAGCCTATCCTCTATCCTCTATCGTATCCAATCCTCTATCCTATCCTATCCTCTATCCTATCCTCTATAATATCGTACACTCTATCCTATAATATCATCTATCCGTTCCTATTCTCTATCCTATCCTCTATCCTATCCTACCCTCTATCCCATCAAATCCCCTATCCTATCCTCTATCCTATCCTCTCGTCTATCCTAACCTCTGTCCTATCCTATCCTCTATCCTATCCTATCCTCTATCCTATCCTGTCCTCTATCCTATCCTATCCTCTATCCTATCCTCTATCCTAGCCTATCCTCTATCCTCTATCATATCCTATCCTCTATCCTATCCTATCCTCTATCCTATCCTATCGTCTATCCTATCCTATCCTCTATCCTTTTCCTATCATCTATAATCAATCCTATCCAATCCTGTATCCTATCCAATCCTCTATCCTATCCTATCCTCTATCCTATCCTATCCTCTATCCTATCCTATCCTCTATCCTATCCTCTATCCTATCCTATCCTGTATCCTATCCAATCCTCTAGCCTATCCTGTATCCTATCCAATCCTCTATCCTATCCTATCATCTATCCTCAATCCTATCCTTTCCTGTATCATATCCAATCCTCTATCCTATCCTGTCCTCTATCCTATCCTATCCTCTATCCTATCCTATCCAATCCCGTATCCTATCCTCTATTCTATCCTATCCTGTATCCAATCCTATCCTCAATCCTACGCTATCCTCTATCCTATCCTATCGTCTATCCTATCCTATCCTCTATCCTATCCTATCCTATCCTCTATCCTATCCTATCCTCTATCCTATCCTATCCTCTATCCTATCCTATCCTCTATCCTATCCTATCCTCTATCCTATCCTATCCTCTATCCTATCCTATCCTCTATCCTATCCTATCCTCTATCCTATCCTATCCTCTATCCTATCAATTCCCCTATGCTATCCTATCCTGTATCCCATCCTATCCGCTATCCTATCCTATCCTCTATCCTATCCTATCCTCTATCCTATCCTATCCTCTATCCTATCCTATCCTCTATCCTATCCTATCATCTATCCTGTTCTATCCTCTATCTAATCCTATCCTCAATCCTATCCTTTCCTGTATCCTATCCTATCCTCTATCCTCTATCGTATCCAATCCTATATCGTATCCTATCATCTATCCTAACCTCTATCCTATCCTATCCTCTATCCTATCCTATCGTCTATCCTATCCTCTATCCTATCCTATCCTCTATTGTATCCTTTCCTGTATCCTATCCAATCCTCTATCCTATCCTATCCTCTATCCTATCCTGTCCTCTATCCTATCCTATCCTCTATCCTATCCTCTATCCTAGCCTATCCTCTATCCTCTATCGTATCCAATCCTCTATCCTATCCTATCCTCTATCCTATCCTCTATAATATCGTACACTCTATCCTATAATATCATCTATCCGTTCCTATTCTCTATCCTATCCTCTATCCTATTCTCTATCCTATCCTCTATCCTATCCTATCCTCTATACCATCAAATCCCCTATCCTATCCTCTATCCTATCCTCTCGTCTATCCTATCCTCTGTCCTATCCTATCCTCTATCCTATCCTATCCCCTGTCCTATCCTCTATCCTATCCTATCCAATCCCCTATCCTATGCTCTATCCTATCCTACCATCTATAATATCGTATACTCTATCATATCCTATCCTGTACCCTATAATATCCTCTATCCTATCAAATACCCTATCCTATCCTATATCCTATCCTATCCAATCCCCTATCCTATGCTCTATCCTATCCTACCCTCTATAATATCGTATACTCTATCATATCCTATCCTCTGTCCTATAATATCCTCTATCTTATCCTATCCTGTATCCTATCCAATCCTCTATCCTATCCCATCATCTCTCATCAATCCTATCCTTTCCTGTATCCTATCCAATCCTCTATCCTATCCTGTCCTCTATCCTATCCAATCCTCTATCCTATCAAATCCCTATCCTATCCTCTATACTATCCTATCCTCTGTCCTATCTAATCCTCTATCCTATCCTATCCCCTATCCTATCCTATCCTCTATCCTATCCTATCCTCTATCCTATACTGTCCTCTATCCTATCCTATCCTCTATCCTATCCTCTATCCTATCCTATCCTCTATCCTATCCTCTCCTCTATCCTATCAAACCCCCCATCCTATCCTCTGCCCTATCCTATCCTCTATCCTATCCTATCCGCTATCCTATCCTATCCTCTATCCTATCCTATCCTCTATCCTATTATATCCTCTATCCTATCCTCTATCCTATCGTGTCCTCTATCCTATCCTATCCTCTATCCTATCCTATCCTCTATCCTATCCTATTCTCTATCCTATCCTCTATCCTAGCCTATCCTCTATCCTCTATCGTATCCAATTCTCTATCCTATCCTATCCTCTATCCTATCAAATCCCCTATCCTATCCTATCCTATCCTATCGTCTATCCTATCCTATCATCTATCCTGTTCTATCCTCTATGTAATCCTATCCTCAATCCTATCCTTTCCTGTATCCTATCCTATCCTCTATCCTCTATCGTATCCAATCCTATATCGTATCCTATCATCTATCCTAACCTCTATCCTATCCTATCCTCTATCCTATCCTATCGTCTATCCTATCCTCTATCCTATCCTATCCTCTATTGTATCCTTTCCTGTATCCTATCCAATCCTCTATCCTATCCTATCCTCTATCGTATCCTGTCCTCTATCCTATCCTATCCTCTATCCTATCCTCTATCCTAGCCTATCCTCTATCCTCTATCGTATCCAATCCTCTATCCTATCCTATCCTCTATCCTATCCTCTATAATATCGTACACTCTATCCTATAATATCATCTATCCGTTCCTATTCTCTATCCTATCCTCTATCCTATTCTCTATCGTATCCTCTATCCTATCCTATCCTCTATCCCATCAAATCCCCTATCCTATCCTCTATCCTATCCTATCCTCTATCCCATCAAATCCCCTATCCTATCCTCTATCCTATCCTCTCGTCTATCCTATCCTCTGTCCTATCCTATCCTCTATCCTATCCTATCCCCTGTCCTATCCTGTATCCTATCCAATCCTCCATCCTATCCTATCATCTATCCTATCCTATCCTCTATCCTATCCTATCCTCTATCCTATCCTATCCTCTATCCTATCCTATCCTCTATCCTATCCTATCCCCTATCATATCCTATAGTCTATCATATCCTATCCTCTATCCTATCAAATCCCCTATCCTATCCTATTCTCTATCCTATCCTCTATCCTAGCCTATCCTCTATCCTCTATCGTATCCAATTCTCTATCCTATCCTATCCTCTATCCTATCAAATCCCCTATCCTATCCTATCCTATCCTATCGTCTATCCTATCCTATCCTCTATCCTATCCTATCGTCTATCCTATCCTCTATCCTATCCTTTATCCTATCCTATCCTCTATCCCATCCTATTCTCTATCCTATCCTATCTTCTATCCTATCATATCCTCTATCCTATCAAATCCCCTATCCTATCCTCTATCCTATCTTATCCTCTATCCTATCCTCTATCCTATCCTATCATCTATCCTGTTCTATCCTCTATCTAATCCTATCCTCAATCCTATCCTTTCCTGTATCCTATCCTATCCTCTATCCTCTATCGTATCCAATCCTATATCGTATCCTATCCTCTATCCTAACCTCTATCCTATCCTATCCTCTATCCTATCCTATCCTCTATCCTATCCTATCCTCTATCCTATCCTATCCTCTATCCTATCCTATCCCCTATCATATCCTATAGTCTATCATATCCTATCCTCTATCCTATCAAATCCCCTATCCTATCCTATCCTATCCTATCGTCTATCCTATCCTATCCTCTATCCTATCCTATCGTCTATCCTATCCTCTATCCTATCCTTTATCCTATCCTATCCTCTATCCCATCCTATTCTCTATCCTATCCTATCTTCTATCCTATCCTATCCTCTATCCTATCAAATCCCCTATCCTATCCTCTATCCTATCTTATCCTCTATCCTATCCTCTATCCTATCCTATCATCTATCCTGTTCTATCCTCTATCTAATCCTATCCTCAATCCTATCCTTTCCTGTATCCTATCCTATCCTCTATCCTCTATCGTATCCAATCCTATATCGTATCCTATCCTCTATCCTAACCTCTATCCTATCCTATCCTCTATCCTATCCTATCGTCTATCCTATCCTCTATCCTATCCTATCCTCTATTGTATCCTTTCCTGTATCCTATCCAATCCTCTATCCTATCCTATCCTCTATCCTATCCTGTCCTCTATCCTATCCTATCCTCTATCCTATCCTCTATCCTATCCTATCCTCTATCCTATCAAACCCCCTATCCTATCCTCTGCCCTATCCTATCCTCTATCCTATCAAATCCCTATCCTATCCTCTATACTATCCTATCCTCTGTCCTATCTAATCCTCTATCCTATCCTATCCCCTATCCTATCCTATCCTCTATCCTATCCTATCCTCTATCCTATACTGTCCTCTATCCTATCCTATCCTCTATCCTATCCTCTATCCTATCCTATCCTCTATCCTATCCTCTCCTCTATCCTATCAAACCCCCCATCCTATCCTCTGCCCTATCCTATCCTCTATCCTATCCTATCCGCTATCCTATCCTATCCTCTATCCTATCCTATCCTCTATCCTATTATATCCTCTATCCTATCCTCTATCCTATCGTGTCCTCTATCCTATCCTATCCTCTATCCTATCCTATCCTCTAGCCTATCCTATTCTCTATCCTATCCTCTATCCTAACCTATCCTCTATCATCTATCGTATCCAATTCTCTATCCTATCCTATCCTCTATCCTATCAAATCCCCTATCCTATCCTATCCTATCCTATCGTCTATCCTATCCTATCCTCTATCCTATCCTACCGTCTATCCTATCCTCTATCCTATCCTTTATCCTATCCTATCCTCTATCCCATCCTATTCTCTATCCTATCCTATCTTCTATCCTATCCTATCCTCTATCCTATCAAATCCCCTATCCTATCCTCTATCCTATCCTATCCTCTATCCTATCCTCTATCCTATCCTATCATCTATCCTGTTCTATCCTCTATCTAATCCTATCCTCAATCCTATTCTTTCCTGTATCCTATCCTATCCTCTATCCTCTATCGTATCCAATCCTATATCGTATCCTATCATCTATCCTAACCTCTATCGTATCCTATCCTCTATCCTATCCTATCGTCTATCCTATCCTCTATCCTATCCTATCCTCTATTGTATCCTTTCCTGTATCCTATCCAATCCTCTATCCTATCCTATCCTCTATCCTATCCTGTCCTCTATCCTATCCTATCCTCTATCCTATCCTCTATCCTAGCCTATCCTCTATCCTCTATCGTATCCAATCCTCTATCCTATCCTATCCTCTATCCTATCCTATCCTCTATCCTATCCTCTATAATATCGTACACTCTATCCTATAATATCATCTATCCGTTCCTATTCTCTATCCTATCCTCTATCCTATTCTCTATCCTATCCTCTATCCTATCCTATCCTCTATCCCATCAAATCCCCTATCCTATCCTCTATCCTGTCCTCTCGTCTATCCTATCCTCTGTCCTATCCTATCCCCTATCCTATCCTATCCCCTGTCCTATCCTCTATCCTATCCTATCCAATCCCCTATCCTATGCTCTATCCTATCCTACCATCTATAATATCGTATACTCTATCATATCCTATCCTCTGTCCTATAATATCCTCTATCTTATCCTATCCTGTATCCTATCCAATCCCTTATCCTATCCCATCATCTATCATCAATCCTATCCTTTCCTCTATCCTATCTTATCCTCTATCCTATCCTATCCCCTATCCTATCCTATCGTCTATCCTATCCTATCCTCTATCCTTTTCCTATCATCTCTCATCAATCCTATCCTTTCCTGTATCCTATCCAATCCTCTATCCTATCCTGTCCTCTATCCTTTTCCTATCATCTCTCATCAATCCTATCCTTTCCTGTATCCTATCCAATCCTCTATCCTATCCTGTCCTCTATCCTATCCAATCCTCTATCCTATCAAATCCCTATCCTATCCTCTATACTATCCTATCCTCTGTCCTATCTAATCCTCTATCCTATCCTATCCCCTATCCTATCCTATCGTCTCTCCTATCCTATCCAGTATCCTATCCTATCCTCTATCCTATCCTATCCTCTATCCTATCCTATCTTCTATCCTAACATATCCTCTATCCTATCAAATCCCCTATCCTATCCTCTATCCTATCCTATCCTGTATCCTATCCAATCCTCTAGCCTATCCTGTATCCTATCCAATCCTCTATCCTATCCTATCATCTATCCTCAATCCTATCCTTTCCTGTATCATATCCAATCTTCTATCCTATCCTATCCTCTATCCTATCAAATCCCCTATCCTATCCTCTATCCTATCCTATCCTCTATCGTATCCTATCCTCTATCCTATCCTATCCTCTATCCTATCCTATCCTCTATCCTATCCTATCCTCTATCCTATCCTATCCTCTATCCTATCCTACCGTCTTTCCTATCCTCTATCCTATCCTATCCTCTATCCTACTCTATCCTCTATCCTATCCTATCCTCTATCCTATCCTATCCTCTATCCTATCAAATCCCCTATCGTATCCTCTGCCCTATCCTATCCTCTATCCTATCCTATCCTCTATCCTATCGTATCCTCTATCCTATCCTATCCTCTATCCTACGCTATCCTCTATCCTATCGTATCCTCTATCCTATCCTATCCTCTATCCTATCCTATCCTCTATCCTATCAATTCCCCTATGCTATCCCATCCTGTATCCTATCCAATCCTCCATCCTATCCTATCATCTATCCTATCCTATCCTCTATCCTATCCTATCCTCTATCCTATCCTATCCTCTATCCTATCCTATCCTCTATCCTATCCTATCCTCTATCATATCCTATCCTCTATCATATCCTATCGTCTATCCTATCCTATCCTCTATCCTATCAAATCCCCTATCCTATCAAATCCCCTATCCTATCCTCTGTCCTATCCTATCCTCTATCCTATCCTATCCTCTATCCTATTCTATCCTCTATCCTATCCTATCCTCTATCCTATCCTATCCTCTATCCTATCAAACCCCCTATCCTATCCTCTGCCCTATCCTATCCTATCTTCTATCCTATCCTATCCTCTATCCTATCAAATCCCCTATCCTATCATCTATCCTATCCTATCCTCTATCCTATCCTCTATCCTATCCTCTATCCTATCCTATCATCTATCCTGTTCTATCCTCTATCTAATCCTATCCTCAATCCTATCCTTTCCTGTATCCTATCCTATCCTCTATCCTCTATCGTATCCAATCCTATATCGTATCCTATCCTCTATCCTAACCTCTATCCTATCCTATCCTCTATCCTATCCTATCCTCTATCCTATCCTATCGTCTATCCTATCCTCTATCCTATCCTATCCTCTATCCTATCCTTTCCTGTATCCTATCCAATCCTCTATCCTATCCTATCCTCTATCCTATCCTGTCCTCTATCCTATCCTATCCTCTATCCTATCCTCTATCCTAGCCTATCCTCTATCCTCTATCGTATCCAATCCTCTATCCTATCCTATCCTCTATCCTATCCTCTATAATATCGTACACTCTATCCTATAATATCATCTATCCGTTCCTATTCTCTATCCTATCCTCTATCCTATCCTACCCTCTATCCCATCAAATCCCCTATCCTATCCTCTATCCTATCCTCTCGTCTATCCTAACCTCTGTCCTATCCTATCCTCTATCCTATCCTATCCTCTATCCTATCCTGTCCTCTATCCTATCCTATCCTCTATCCTATCCTCTATCCTAGCCTATCCTCTATCCTCTATCATATCCTATCCTCTATCCTATCCTATCCTCTATCCTATCCTATCGTCTATCCTATCCTATCCTCTATCCTTTTCCTATCATCTATAATCAATCCTATCCAATCCTGTATCCTATCCAATCCTCTATCCTATCCTATCCTCTATCCTATCCTATCCTCTATCCTATCCTATCCTCTATCCTATCCTCTATCCTATCCTATCCTGTATCCTATCCAATCCTCTAGCCTATCCTGTATCCTATCCAATCCTCTATCCTATCCTATCATCTATCCTCAATCCTATCCTTTCCTGTATCATATCCAATCCTCTATCCTATCCTGTCCTCTATCCTATCCTATCCTCTATCCTATCCTATCCAATCCCGTATCCTATCCTCTATTCTATCCTATCCTGTATCCAATCCTATCCTCAATCCTACGCTATCCTCTATCCTATCCTATCGTCTATCCTATCCTATCCTCTATCCTATCCTATCCTATCCTCTATCCTATCCTATCCTCTATCCTATCCTATCCTCTATCCTATCCTATCCTCTATCCTATCCTATCCTCTATCCTATCCTATCCTCTATCCTATCCTATCCTCTATCCTATCCTATCCTCTATCCTATCCTATCCTCTATCCTATCAATTCCCCTATGCTATCCTATCCTGTATCCCATCCTATCCGCTATCCTATCCTATCCTCTATCCTATCCTATCCTCTATCCTATCCTATCCTCTATCCTATCCTATCCTCTATCCTATCCTATCATCTATCCTGTTCTATCCTCTATCTAATCCTATCCTCAATCCTATCCTTTCCTGTATCCTATCCTATCCTCTATCCTCTATCGTATCCAATCCTATATCGTATCCTATCATCTATCCTAACCTCTATCCTATCCTATCCTCTATCCTATCCTATCGTCTATCCTATCCTCTATCCTATCCTATCCTCTATTGTATCCTTTCCTGTATCCTATCCAATCCTCTATCCTATCCTATCCTCTATCCTATCCTGTCCTCTATCCTATCCTATCCTCTATCCTATCCTCTATCCTAGCCTATCCTCTATCCTCTATCGTATCCAATCCTCTATCCTATCCTATCCTCTATCCTATCCTCTATAATATCGTACACTCTATCCTATAATATCATCTATCCGTTCCTATTCTCTATCCTATCCTCTATCCTATTCTCTATCCTATCCTCTATCCTATCCTATCCTCTATACCATCAAATCCCCTATCCTATCCTCTATCCTATCCTCTCGTCTATCCTATCCTCTGTCCTATCCTATCCTCTATCCTATCCTATCCCCTGTCCTATCCTCTATCCTATCCTATCCAATCCCCTATCCTATGCTCTATCCTATCCTACCATCTATAATATCGTATACTCTATCATATCCTATCCTGTACCCTATAATATCCTCTATCCTATCAAATACCCTATCCTATCCTATATCCTATCCTATCCAATCCCCTATCCTATGCTCTATCCTATCCTACCCTCTATAATATCGTATACTCTATCATATCCTATCCTCTGTCCTATAATATCCTCTATCTTATCCTATCCTGTATCCTATCCAATCCTCTATCCTATCCCATCATCTCTCATCAATCCTATCCTTTCCTGTATCCTATCCAATCCTCTATCCTATCCTGTCCTCTATCCTATCCAATCCTCTATCCTATCAAATCCCTATCCTATCCTCTATACTATCCTATCCTCTGTCCTATCTAATCCTCTATCCTATCCTATCCCCTATCCTATCCTATCCTCTATCCTATCCTATCCTCTATCCTATACTGTCCTCTATCCTATCCTATCCTCTATCCTATCCTCTATCCTATCCTATCCTCTATCCTATCCTCTCCTCTATCCTATCAAACCCCCCATCCTATCCTCTGCCCTATCCTATCCTCTATCCTATCCTATCCGCTATCCTATCCTATCCTCTATCCTATCCTATCCTCTATCCTATTATATCCTCTATCCTATCCTCTATCCTATCGTGTCCTCTATCCTATCCTATCCTCTATCCTATCCTATCCTCTATCCTATCCTATTCTCTATCCTATCCTCTATCCTAGCCTATCCTCTATCCTCTATCGTATCCAATTCTCTATCCTATCCTATCCTCTATCCTATCAAATCCCCTATCCTATCCTATCCTATCCTATCGTCTATCCTATCCTATCATCTATCCTGTTCTATCCTCTATGTAATCCTATCCTCAATCCTATCCTTTCCTGTATCCTATCCTATCCTCTATCCTCTATCGTATCCAATCCTATATCGTATCCTATCATCTATCCTAACCTCTATCCTATCCTATCCTCTATCCTATCCTATCGTCTATCCTATCCTCTATCCTATCCTATCCTCTATTGTATCCTTTCCTGTATCCTATCCAATCCTCTATCCTATCCTATCCTCTATCGTATCCTGTCCTCTATCCTATCCTATCCTCTATCCTATCCTCTATCCTAGCCTATCCTCTATCCTCTATCGTATCCAATCCTCTATCCTATCCTATCCTCTATCCTATCCTCTATAATATCGTACACTCTATCCTATAATATCATCTATCCGTTCCTATTCTCTATCCTATCCTCTATCCTATTCTCTATCGTATCCTCTATCCTATCCTATCCTCTATCCCATCAAATCCCCTATCCTATCCTCTATCCTATCCTATCCTCTATCCCATCAAATCCCCTATCCTATCCTCTATCCTATCCTCTCGTCTATCCTATCCTCTGTCCTATCCTATCCTCTATCCTATCCTATCCCCTGTCCTATCCTGTATCCTATCCAATCCTCCATCCTATCCTATCATCTATCCTATCCTATCCTCTATCCTATCCTATCCTCTATCCTATCCTATCCTCTATCCTATCCTATCCTCTATCCTATCCTATCCCCTATCATATCCTATAGTCTATCATATCCTATCCTCTATCCTATCAAATCCCCTATCCTATCCTATTCTCTATCCTATCCTCTATCCTAGCCTATCCTCTATCCTCTATCGTATCCAATTCTCTATCCTATCCTATCCTCTATCCTATCAAATCCCCTATCCTATCCTATCCTATCCTATCGTCTATCCTATCCTATCCTCTATCCTATCCTATCGTCTATCCTATCCTCTATCCTATCCTTTATCCTATCCTATCCTCTATCCCATCCTATTCTCTATCCTATCCTATCTTCTATCCTATCATATCCTCTATCCTATCAAATCCCCTATCCTATCCTCTATCCTATCTTATCCTCTATCCTATCCTCTATCCTATCCTATCATCTATCCTGTTCTATCCTCTATCTAATCCTATCCTCAATCCTATCCTTTCCTGTATCCTATCCTATCCTCTATCCTCTATCGTATCCAATCCTATATCGTATCCTATCCTCTATCCTAACCTCTATCCTATCCTATCCTCTATCCTATCCTATCCTCTATCCTATCCTATCCTCTATCCTATCCTATCCTCTATCCTATCCTATCCCCTATCATATCCTATAGTCTATCATATCCTATCCTCTATCCTATCAAATCCCCTATCCTATCCTATCCTATCCTATCGTCTATCCTATCCTATCCTCTATCCTATCCTATCGTCTATCCTATCCTCTATCCTATCCTTTATCCTATCCTATCCTCTATCCCATCCTATTCTCTATCCTATCCTATCTTCTATCCTATCCTATCCTCTATCCTATCAAATCCCCTATCCTATCCTCTATCCTATCTTATCCTCTATCCTATCCTCTATCCTATCCTATCATCTATCCTGTTCTATCCTCTATCTAATCCTATCCTCAATCCTATCCTTTCCTGTATCCTATCCTATCCTCTATCCTCTATCGTATCCAATCCTATATCGTATCCTATCCTCTATCCTAACCTCTATCCTATCCTATCCTCTATCCTATCCTATCGTCTATCCTATCCTCTATCCTATCCTATCCTCTATTGTATCCTTTCCTGTATCCTATCCAATCCTCTATCCTATCCTATCCTCTATCCTATCCTGTCCTCTATCCTATCCTATCCTCTATCCTATCCTCTATCCTATCCTATCCTCTATCCTATCAAACCCCCTATCCTATCCTCTGCCCTATCCTATCCTCTATCCTATCAAATCCCTATCCTATCCTCTATACTATCCTATCCTCTGTCCTATCTAATCCTCTATCCTATCCTATCCCCTATCCTATCCTATCCTCTATCCTATCCTATCCTCTATCCTATACTGTCCTCTATCCTATCCTATCCTCTATCCTATCCTCTATCCTATCCTATCCTCTATCCTATCCTCTCCTCTATCCTATCAAACCCCCCATCCTATCCTCTGCCCTATCCTATCCTCTATCCTATCCTATCCGCTATCCTATCCTATCCTCTATCCTATCCTATCCTCTATCCTATTATATCCTCTATCCTATCCTCTATCCTATCGTGTCCTCTATCCTATCCTATCCTCTATCCTATCCTATCCTCTAGCCTATCCTATTCTCTATCCTATCCTCTATCCTAACCTATCCTCTATCATCTATCGTATCCAATTCTCTATCCTATCCTATCCTCTATCCTATCAAATCCCCTATCCTATCCTATCCTATCCTATCGTCTATCCTATCCTATCCTCTATCCTATCCTATCGTCTATCCTATCCTCTATCCTATCCTTTATCCTATCCTATCCTCTATCCCATCCTATTCTCTATCCTATCCTATCTTCTATCCTATCCTATCCTCTATCCTATCAAATCCCCTATCCTATCCTCTATCCTATCCTATCCTCTATCCTATCCTCTATCCTATCCTATCATCTATCCTGTTCTATCCTCTATCTAATCCTATCCTCAATCCTATTCTTTCCTGTATCCTATCCTATCCTCTATCCTCTATCGTATCCAATCCTATATCGTATCCTATCATCTATCCTAACCTCTATCGTATCCTATCCTCTATCCTATCCTATCGTCTATCCTATCCTCTATCCTATCCTATCCTCTATTGTATCCTTTCCTGTATCCTATCCAATCCTCTATCCTATCCTATCCTCTATCCTATCCTGTCCTCTATCCTATCCTATCCTCTATCCTATCCTCTATCCTAGCCTATCCTCTATCCTCTATCGTATCCAATCCTCTATCCTATCCTATCCTCTATCCTATCCTATCCTCTATCCTATCCTCTATAATATCGTACACTCTATCCTATAATATCATCTATCCGTTCCTATTCTCTATCCTATCCTCTATCCTATTCTCTATCCTATCCTCTATCCTATCCTATCCTCTATCCCATCAAATCCCCTATCCTATCCTCTATCCTGTCCTCTCGTCTATCCTATCCTCTGTCCTATCCTATCCCCTATCCTATCCTATCCCCTGTCCTATCCTCTATCCTATCCTATCCAATCCCCTATCCTATGCTCTATCCTATCCTACCATCTATAATATCGTATACTCTATCATATCCTATCCTCTGTCCTATAATATCCTCTATCTTATCCTATCCTGTATCCTATCCAATCCCTTATCCTATCCCATCATCTATCATCAATCCTATCCTTTCCTCTATCCTATCTTATCCTCTATCCTATCCTATCCCCTATCCTATCCTATCGTCTATCCTATCCTATCCTCTATCCTTTTCCTATCATCTCTCATCAATCCTATCCTTTCCTGTATCCTATCCAATCCTCTATCCTATCCTGTCCTCTATCCTTTTCCTATCATCTCTCATCAATCCTATCCTTTCCTGTATCCTATCCAATCCTCTATCCTATCCTGTCCTCTATCCTATCCAATCCTCTATCCTATCAAATCCCTATCCTATCCTCTATACTATCCTATCCTCTGTCCTATCTAATCCTCTATCCTATCCTATCCCCTATCCTATCCTATCGTCTCTCCTATCCTATCCAGTATCCTATCCTATCCTCTATCCTATCCTATCCTCTATCCTATCCTATCTTCTATCCTAACATATCCTCTATCCTATCAAATCCCCTATCCTATCCTCTATCCTATCCTATCCTGTATCCTATCCAATCCTCTAGCCTATCCTGTATCCTATCCAATCCTCTATCCTATCCTATCATCTATCCTCAATCCTATCCTTTCCTGTATCATATCCAATCCTCTATCCTATCCTGTCCTCTATCCTATCCTATCCTCTATCCTATCCTATCCTATCCAATCCCGTATCCTATCCTCTATTCTATCCTATCCTGTATCCAATCCTATCCTCAATCCTATCCTTTCCTGTATCCTATCCTATCCTCTATCCTATCAAATCCTCTGTCCTATCCTATCCTCTACCCTATCCTATCCTCTATCCTATCGTATCCTCTATCCTATCAAATCCCCTATCCTATCCTCTGTCCTATCCTATCCTCTATCCTATCCTACCGTCTATCCTATCCTCTATCCTATCCTATCCTCTATCCTACTCTATCCTCTATCCTATCCTATCCTCTATCCTATCCTATCCTCTATCCTATCCTATCCTCTATCCTATCAAATCCCCTATCGTATCCTCTGCCCTATCCTAACCTCTATCCTATCCTATCCTTTATCCTATCGTATCCTCTATCCTATCCTATCATCTATCCTATCCTATCCTCTATCCTATCCTGTCCTCTATCCTATCCTATCCTCTATCCTATCCTATCCTCTATCCTATCCTATCCTCTATCCTATCCTATCCTCTATCCTATCCTATACTCTATCCTATCCTATCTTCTATCCTATCCTATCATCTATCCTAACCTATCCTCTATCCTATCCTGTCCTCTATCCTATCCTATCCTCTATCCTATCCTATCCTCTATCCTATCCTATCCTCTATCCTATCCTATCCCCTATCCTATCCTATCCTCTATCCTATCGTATCCTTTATCCTATCCTAACCTCTATCCTACGCTATCCTCTATCCTATCCAATCCTCTATCCTATCCTATCCTCTATCCTATCCTATCATCTATCCTATCCTATCCTCTATCCTATCCTGTCCTCTATCCTATCCTATCCTCTATCCTATCCTATCCTCTATCCTATCCTATCCTCTATCCTATCCTATCCTCTATCCTATCCTTTACTCTATCCTATCCTATCCGCTATCCTATCCTATCCTCTATCCTATTCTATCCTCTATCCTATCCTATCCTCTATCCTATCCTATCCTCTATCCTATCAAATCCCCTATCCTATCCTCTGCCCTATCCTATCCTCAATCCTATCCTATCCGCTATCCTATCCTATCCTCTATCCTATCCTATCCTCTATCCTATTATATCCTCTATCCTATCCTCCATCCTATCGTATCCTCTATCCTATCCTATCCTCTATCCTACGCTATCCTCTATCCTATCCTATCCTCTATCCTATCCTATCTTCTATCCTTTCCTATCCTCTATCCTATCCTCTATCCAATCCTCTATCCTATCCTATCCTCTATCCTATCCTATCCTCTATCCTATCCTATCCTCTATCCTATCCTATCCTCTATCCTATCAATTCAACCATGCTATCCTATCCTGTATCCTATCCAATCCTCCATCCTATCCTATCATCTATCCTATCCTATCCTCTATCCTATCAAATCCTCTGTCCTATCCTATCCTCTATCCTATCGATTCGTGTATCCTATCCACTATCCTATCCTATCCTCTATCCTATCCTATCCAATCCCGTATCCTATCCTCTATTCTATCCTATCCTGTATCCAATCCTATCCACAATCCTATCCTTTCCTATATCCTATCCTATCCTCTATCCTATCAAATCCTCTGTCCTATCCTATCCTCTATCCTATCGAATCGTGTATCCTATCCACTATCCTATCCTATCCTCTATCCTATCCTATCCTCTATCCTATCCTATCCTCTATCCTATCCTATCCTCTATCCTATCCTATCCTCTATCCTATCCTATCCTCTATCCTATCCAAACCTCTATCCTATCAAATCCCTATACTATCCTCTATCCTATCCTATCGTCTGTCCTATCCTATCCTCTATCCTATCCTATCCAATCCCGTATCCTATCCTCTATTCTATCCTATCCTGTATCCAATCCTATCCACAATCCTATCCTTTCCTGTATCCTATCCTATCCTCTATCCTATCAAATCCTCTGTCCTATCCTATCCTCTATCCTATCGAATCGTGTATCCTATCCACTATCCTATCCTATCCTTTATCCTATCCTATCCTCTATCCTATCCTATCCTCTATCCTATCCTATCCTCTATCCTATCCTATCCTCTATCCTGTCCTATCCTCTATCCTATCCTATCCTCTATCCTATCCAAACCTCTATCCTATCAAATCCCTATACTATCCTCTATCTTATCCTATCGTCTGTCCTATCCTATCCTCTATCCTATCCTATCCTCTATCCTATAAAATCCCCTATCCTATCCTCTGCCCTATCCTATCCTCTATCCTATCCTATCCGCTATCCTATCCTACCGTCTATCCAATCCTGTATCCTATCCTATCCTCTATCCTATTCTATCCTCTATCCTATCCTCTATCCTATCCTATCCTCTATCCTATCCTATCCTCTATCCTATCCTATCTTCTATCCTATCCTATCCTCTATCCTATCAATTCCCCTATCCTATCATATCCTCTATCCTATCCTATCCTATCCTCTATCCTATCCTATCCTCTATCCTATCCTATGTTCTATCCTATCCTATCCTCTATCCTATCAAATCCCTATACTATCCTCTATCCTATCCTATCCTCTATCCTATCCAATCCTCTATCCTATCCTATCATCTATCCTCAATCCTATCCTTTCCTGTATCATATCCAATCCTCTATCCTATCCTGTCCTCTATCCTATCCTATCCTCTATCCTATCAAATCCCTATACTATCCTCTATCCTATCCTATCGTCTGTCCTATCCTATCCTCTATCCTATCCTATCCAATCCCGTATCCTATCCTCTATTCTATCCTATCCTGTATCCAATCCTATCCTCAATCCTATCCTTTCCTGTATCCTATCCTATCCTCTATCCTATCAAATCCTCTGTCCTATCCTATCCTCTATCCTATCCTATCCTCTATCCTATCGTATCCTCTATTCTATCCTATCCTCTATTCTACGCTATCCTCTATCCTATCCTATCCTCTATCCTATCCTATCCTCTATCCTATCCTATCATCTATCCTATCCTATCCTCTATCCTATCCTGTCCTCTATCCTATCCTATCCTCTATCCTATCCTATCCTCTATCCTATCCTATCCTCTATCCTATCCTCTATCCAATCCTATATCCTATCCTATCCTCTATCCTATCCTATCCTCTATCCTATCCTATCCTCTATCCTATCCTATCCTCTATCCTATCCTATCGTCTATCCTATCCTATCCTCTATCCTACGCTATTCTCTATCCTATCCTATCCTCTATCCTATCCTATCCTCTATCCTATCCTATCTTCTATTCTATCCTATCCTCTATCCTATCCTATCCTCTATCCTATCCTCTATCCTATCCTATCCTCTATCCTATCCTATCCTCTATCCTATCCTATCCTCTATCATATCCTATCCTCTATCCTATCCTATCCGCTATCCTATCATATCCTCTATCCTATTCTATCCTCTATCCTATCCTATTCTCTATCCTATCCTATCCTCTATCCTATCAAATCCCCTATCCTATCCTCTATCCTATCCTATCCGCTATCCTATCCTATCCTCTATCCTATCCTATCCTCTATCCTATTATATCCTCTATCCTATCCTCTATCCTATCGTATCCTCTATCCTATCCTATCCTCTATCCTACGCTATCCTCTTTCCTATCCTATCCTCTATCCTATCCTATCTTCTATCCTTTCCTATCCTCTATCCTATCCTCTATCCAATCCTCTATCCTATCCTATCCTCTATCCTATCCTATCCTCTATCCTATCCTATCCTCTATCCTATCCTATCCTCTATCCTATCCTATCCTCTATCCTATCCTTTCGTCTATCCTATCCTATCCTCTATCCTATCAAATCCCCTATCCTATCCTCTGTCCTATCCTATCCTCTATCCTATCCTATCCTCTATCCTATCCTATCATCTATCCTCAATCCTATCCTTTCCTGTATCCTATCCTATCCTCTATCCTATCAAATCCTCTGTCCTATCCTATCCTCTGTCCTATCCTATCCTCTATCCTATCCTATCCTCTATCCTATCGTATCCTTTATCCTATCCTAACCTCTATCCTACGCTATCCTCTATCCCATCCAATCCTCTATCCTATCCTATCCTATCATCTATCCTATCCTATCCTCTATCCTATCCTGTCCTCTATCCTATCCTATCCTCTATCCTATCCTATCCTCTATCCTATCCTATCCTCTATCCTATCCTATCCTCTATCCTATCCTATCCTCTATCCTATCCTATCTTCTATGCTTTCCTATCCTCTATCCTATCCTCTATCCAATCCTCTATCCTATCCTATCCTCTATCCTATCCTATCCTCTATCCTATCCTATCCTCTATCCTATCCTATCGTCTATCCTATCCTATCATCTATCCTATCAAATCCCCTATCCTATCCTCTGTCCTATCCTATCCTCTATCCTATCCTATCCTCTAGCCTATCCTATCCTCTATCCTATCCTATCCGCTATCCTATCCTATCCTCTATCCTATCCTATCCTCTATCCTATTATATCCTCTATCCTATCCTCCATCCTATCGTATCCTCTATCCTATCCTATCCTCTATCCTACGCTATCCTCTATCCTATCCTATCCTCTATCCTATCCTATCTTCTATCCTTTCCTATCCTCTATCCTATCCTCTATCCAATCCTCTATCCTATCCTATCCTCTATCCTATCCTATCCTCTATCCTATCCTATCCTCTATCCTATCAATTCAACCATGCTATCCTATCCTGTATCCTATCCAATCCTCCATCCTATCCTATCATCTATCCTATCCTATCCTCTATCCTATCCTATCCTCTATCCTATCCTATCCTCTATCCTATCCTTTACTCTATCCTATCCTATCCGCTATCCTATCCTATCCTCTATCCTATTCTATCCTCTATCCTATCCTATCCTCTATCCTATCCTCCATCCTATCCTATCCTCTATCCTATCAAATCCTCTGTCCTATCCTACCCTCTATCCTATCGAATCGTGTATCCTATCCACTATCCTATCCTATCCTCTATCCTATCCTATCCAATCCCGTATCCTATCCTCTATTCTATTATATCCTGTATCCAATCCTATCCACAATCCTATCCTTTCCTGTATCCTATCCTATCCTCTATCCTATCAAATCCTCTATCCTATCCTATCCAATCCCGTATCCTATCCTCTATTCTATCCTATCCTGTATCCAATCCTATCCACAATCCTATCCTTTCCTGTATCCTATCCTATCCTCTATCCTATCAAATCCTCTGTCCTATCCTATCCTCTATCCTATCGAATCGTGTATCCTATCCACTATCCTATCCTATCCTTTATCCTATCCTATCCTCTATCCTATCCTATCCTCTATCCTATCCTATCCTCTATCCTATCCTATCCTCTATCCTATCCTATCCTCTATCCTATCCTATCGTCTATCCTATCCTATCATCTATCCTATCAAATCCCCTATCCTATCCTCTGTCCTATCCTATCCTCTATCCTATCCTATCCTCTAGCCTATCCTATCCTCTATCCTATCCTATCCGCTATCCTATCCTATCCTCTATCCTATCCTATCCTCTGTCCTATCCTATCCTCTATCCTATCCTATCTTCTATGCTTTCCTATCCTCTATCCTATCCTCTATCCAATCCTCTATCCTATCCTATCCTCTATCCTATCCTATCCTCTATCCTATCCTATCCTCTATCCTATCCTATCGTCTATCCTATCCTATCATCTATCCTATCAAATCCCCTATCCTATCCTCTGTCCTATCCTATCCTCTATCCTATCCTATCCTCTAGCCTATCCTATCCTCTATCCTATCCTATCCGCTATCCTATCCTATCCTCTATCCTATCCTATCCTCTATCCTATTATATCCTCTATCCTATCCTCCATCCTATCGTATCCTCTATCCTATCCTATCCTCTATCCTACGCTATCCTCTATCCTATCCTATCCTCTATCCTATCCTATCTTCTATCCTTTCCTATCCTCTATCCTATCCTCTATCCAATCCTCTATCCTATCCTATCCTCTATCCTATCCTATCCTCTATCCTATCCTATCCTCTATCCTATCAATTCAACCATGCTATCCTATCCTGTATCCTATCCAATCCTCCATCCTATCCTATCATCTATCCTATCCTATCCTCTATCCTATCCTATCCTCTATCCTATCCTATCCTCTATCCTATCCTTTACTCTATCCTATCCTATCCGCTATCCTATCCTATCCTCTATCCTATTCTATCCTCTATCCTATCCTATCCTCTATCCTATCCTCCATCCTATCCTATCCTCTATCCTATCAAATCCTCTGTCCTATCCTATCCTCTATCCTATCGAATCGTGTATCCTATCCACTATCCTATCCTATCCTCTATCCTATCCTATCCAATCCCGTATCCTATCCTCTATTCTATTATATCCTGTATCCAATCCTATCCACAATCCTATCCTTTCCTGTATCCTATCCTATCCTCTATCCTATCAAATCCTCTGTCCTATCCTATCCTCTATCCTATCGAATCGTGTATCCTATCCACTATCCTATCCTATCCTCTATCCTATCCTATCCTCTATCCTATCCTATCCTCTATCCTATCCTATCCTCTATCCTATCCTATCCTCTATCCTATCCTATCCTCTATCCTATCCTATCCTCTATCCTATCCTATCCTCTATCCTATCCAAACCTCTATCCTATCAAATCCCTATACTATCCTCTATCCTATCCTATCGTCTGTCCTATCCTATCCTCTATCCTATCCTATCCAATCCCGTATCCTATCCTCTATTCTATCCTATCCTGTATCCAATCCTATCCACAATCCTATCCTTTCCTGTATCCTATCCTATCCTCTATCCTATCAAATCCTCTGTCCTATCCTATCCTCTATCCTATCGAATCGTGTATCCTATCCACTATCCTATCCTATCCTTTATCCTATCCTATCCTCTATCCTATCCTATCCTCTATCCTATCCTATCCTCTATCCTATCCTATCCTCTATCCTATCCTATCCTCTATCCTATCCTATCCTCTATCCTATCCAAACCTCTATCCTATCCTCTATCCTATCGTATCCTCTATCCTATCCTATCCTCTATCCTACGCTATCCTCTATCCTATCCTATCCTCTATCCTATAAAGTCCCCTATCCTATCCTCTGCCCTATCCTATCCTCTATCCTATCCTATCCGCTATCCTATCCTACCGTCTATCCAATCCTGTATCCTATCCTATCCTCTATCCTATTCTATCCTCTATCCTATCCTCTATCCTATCCTATCCTCTATCCTATCCTATCCTCTATCCTATCCTATCTTCTATCCTATCCCATCCTCTATCCTATCAATTCCCCTATCCTATCATATCCTCTATCCTATCCTATCCTATCCTCTATCCTATCCTATGTTCTATCCTATCCTATCCTCTATCCAATCAAATCCCTATACTATCCTCTATCCTATCCTATCCTCTATCCTATCCTATCCTCTATCCTAGCCTATCCTCTATCCTATCCTATCCAATCCCCTATCCTATCCTATCCTCTATTTTATCCTATCCTCTATCCTATCAAATCCCCTATCCTATCCTCTATCCTATCCTATCGTGTATCCTATCCAATCCTCTATATTATCCTGTATCCTATCCAATCCTCTATCCTATCCTATCATCTATCCTCAATCCTATCCTTTCCTGTATCATATCCAATCCTCTATCCTATCCTGTCCTCTATCCTATCCAATCCTCTATCCTATCAAATCCCTATCCTATCCTCTATACTATCCTATCCTCTGTCCTATCTAATCCTCTATCCTATCCTATCCTCTATCCTATCCTATCCTCTATCCTATCCTATCCTCTATCCTATCCTATCCTCTATCCTATCCTATCTTCTATCCTATCCTATCCTCTATCCTATCAAATCCCCTATCCTATCCTCTATCCTATCCTATCCTGTATCCTATCCAATCCTCTAGCCTATCCTGTATCCTATCCAATCCTCTATCCTATCCTATCATCTATCCTCAATCCTATCCTTTCCTGTATCATATCCAATCCTCTATCCTATCCTGTCCTCTATCCTATCCTATCCTCTATCCTATCAAATCCCTATACTATCCTCTATCCTATCCTATCGTCTGTCCTATCCTATCCTCTATCCTATCCTATCCAATCCCGTATCCTATCCTCTATTCTATCCTATCCTGTATCCAATCCTATCCTCAATCCTATCCTTTCCTGTATCCTATCCTATCCTCTATCCTATCAAATCCTCTGTCCTATCCTATCCTCTATCCTATCCTATCCTCTATCCTATCGTATCCTCTATTCTATCCTATCCTCTATTCTACGCTATCCTCTATCCTATCCTATCCTCTATCCTATCCTATCCTCTATCCTATCCTATCATCTATCCTATCCTATCCTCTATCCTATCCTGTCCTCTATCCTATCCTATCCTCTATCCTATCCTATCCTCTATCCTATCCTATCCTCTATCCTATCCTCTATCCAATCCTATATCCTATCCTATCCTCTATCCTATCCTATCCTCTATCCTATCCTATCCTCTATCCTATCCTATCCTCTATCCTATCCTATCCTCTATCCTATCCTATCGTCTATCCTATCCTATCCTCTATCCTATCCTATCCTCTATCCTATCCTATCCTCTATCCTATCCTATCGTCTATCCTATCCTATCCTCTATCCTACGCTATTCTCTATCCTATCCTATCCTCTATCCTATCCTATCCTCTATCCTATCCTATCTTCTATCCTATCCTATCCTCTATCCTATCCTATCCTCTATCCTATCCTCTATCCTATCCTATCCTCTATCCTATCATATCCTCTATCCTATTCTATCCTCTATCCTATCCTATTCTCTATCCTATCCTATCCTCTATCCTATCAAATCCCCTATCCTATCCTCTATCCTATCCTATCCGCTATCCTATCCTATCCTCTATCCTATCCTATCCTCTATCCTATTATATCCTCTATCCTATCCTCTATCCTATCGTATCCTCTATCCTATCCTATCCTCTATCCTACGCTATCCTCTATCCTATCCTATCCTCTATCCTATCCTATCTTCTATCCTTTCCTATCCTCTATCCTATCCTCTATCCAATCCTCTATCCTATCCTATCCTCTATCCTATCCTATCCTCTATCCTATCCTATCCTCTATCCTATCCTATCCTCTATCCTATCCTATCCTCTATCCTATCCTTTCGTCTATCCTATCCTATCCTCTATCCTATCAAATCCCCTATCCTATCCTCTGTCCTATCCTATCCTCTATCCTATCCTATCCTCTATCCTATCCTATCATCTATCCTCAATCCTATCCTTTCCTGTATCCTATCCTATCCTCTATCCTATCAAATCCTCTGTCCTATCCTATCCTCTGTCCTATCCTATCCTCTATCCTATCCTATCCTCTATCCTATCGTATCCTTTATCCTATCCTAACCTCTATCCTACGCTATCCTCTATCCCATCCAATCCTCTATCCTATCCTATCCTATCATCTATCCTATCCTATCCTCTATCCTATCCTGTCCTCTATCCTATCCTATCCTCTATCCTATCCTATCCTCTATCCTATCCTATCCTCTATCCTACCCTATCCTCTATCCTATCCTATCCTCTATCCTATCCTATCCTCTATCCTATCCTATCTTCTATGCTTTCCTATCCTCTATCCTATCCTCTATCCAATCCTCTATCCTATCCTATCCTCTATCCTATCCTATCCTCTATCCTATCCTATCCTCTATCCTATCCTATCGTCTATCCTATCCTATCATCTATCCTATCAAATCCCCTATCCTATCCTCTGTCCTATCCTATCCTCTATCCTATCCTATCCTCTAGCCTATCCTATCCTCTATCCTATCCTATCCTCTATCCAATCCTCTATCCTATCCTATCCTCTATCCTATTCTATCCTCTATCCTATCCTATCCTCTGCCCTATCCTATCCTCTATCCTATCCTATCAGCTATCCTATCCTATCCTCTATCCTATCCTATCCTCTATCCTATTCTACCCTCTATCCTATCCTATCCTATCCTATCCTCTATCCTATCCTATCTTCTATGCTTTCCTATCCTCTATCCTATCCTCTATCCAATCCTCTATCCTATCCTATCCTCTATCCTATCCTATCCTCTATCCTATCCTATCCTCTATCATATCCTATCGTCTATCCTATCCTATCCTCTATCCTATAAAATCCCCTATCCTATCCTCTGCCCTATCCTATCCTCTATCCTATCCTATCAGCTATCCTATCCTATCCTCTATCCTATCCTATCCTCTATCCTATTCTACCCTCTATCCTATCCTATCCTCTATCCTATCCTATCCTCTATCGTATCCTATTCTCTATCCTATCCTATCCTCTATCCTATCCTATCCGCTATCCTATCCTATCTTCTATGCTTTCCTATCCTCTATCCTATCCTCTATCCAATCCTCTATCCTATCCTATCCTCTAACCTATCCTATCCTCTATCATTTCCTCTATCCTATCCTATCCTCTATCCTATTCTATCCTCTATCCTATCCTATCCTCTGCCCTATCCTATCCTCTATCCTATCCTATCAGCTATCCTATCCTATCCTCTATCCTATCCTATCCTCTATCCTATTCTACCCTCTATCCTATCCTATCCTCTATCCTATCCTATCCTATCCTCTATCCTATCCTATCTTCTATGCTTTCCTATCCTCTATCCTATCCTCTATCCAATCCTCTATCCTATCCTATCCTCTATCCTATCCTATCGTCTATCCTATCCTATCCTCTATCCTATAAAATCCCCTATCCTATCCTCTGCCCTATCCTATCCTCTATCCTATCCTATCAGCTATCCTATCCTATCCTCTATCCTATCCTATCCTCTATCCTATTCTACCCTCTATCCTATCCTATCCTCTATCCTATCCTATCCTCTATCCTATCCTATCCTCTATCCTATCCTATCCTCTATCCTATCCTATCTTCTATGCTTTCCTATCCTCTATCCTATCCTCTATCCAATCCTCTATCCTATCCTATCCTCTATCCTATCCTATCCTCTATCCTATCCTATCCTCTATCATATCCTATCGTCTATCCTATCCTATCCTCTATCCTATCAAATCCCCTATCCTATCCTCTGTCCTATCCTATCCTCTATCCTATCAAATCCCCTATCCTATCCTCTGTCCTATCCTATCCTCTATCCTATCCTATCCTCTATCCTATCCTATCCTCTATCCTATCCTATCCTCTATCCTATCCTATCCTCTATCCTATCCTACCGTCTATCCAATCCTCTATCCTATCCTATCCTCTATCCTATTCTATCCTCTATCCTATCCTATCCTCTATCCTGTCCTATCCTCTATCCCATAAAATCCCCTATCCTATCCTCTGCCCTATCCTATCCTCTATCCTATCCTATCAGCTATCCTATTCTATCATCTATCCTATCCTATCTATCCTATTCTACCCTCTATCCTATCCTATCCTCTATCCTATCCTATCCTCTATCCTATCCTATCTTCTATCCTATCCTATCCTCTATCCTATCAAATCCCCTATCCTGTCCTCTATCCTATCCTATCCTGTATCCTATCCTATCCTCTATCCTATCCTATCCTCTATCCTATCCTATCCTCTATCCTATCCTATCCTCTATCCTATCCTATCCTCTATCCTATCCTATCTTCTATCCTTTCCTATCCTCTATCCTATCCTCTATCCAATCCTATATCCTATCCTATCCTCTATCCTATCCTATCCTCTATCCTATCCTATCCTCTATCCTATCCTATCCTCTATCCTATCCTATCGTCTATCCTATCCTATCCTCTATCCTACGCTATTCTCTATCCTATCCTATCCTCTATCCTATCCTCTATCCTATCCTGTCCTCTATCCTATCCTATCCTGTATCCTATCCTATCCTCTATCCTATCCTATCCTCTATCCTATCCTATCCTCTATCCTATCCTATCCTCTATCCTATCCTATCTTCTATCCTTTCCTATCCTCTATCCTATCCTCTATCCAATCCTATATCCTATCCTATCCTCTATCCTATCCTATCCTCTATCCTATCCTATCAGCTATCCTATTCTATCATCTATCCTATCCTATCCTCTATACTATTCTACCCTCTATCCTATCCCCTATCCTATCGTATCCTCTATCCTATCCTATCCTCTATCCTACGCTATCCTCTATCCTATCCTATCCTCTATCCTATCCTATCCTCTATCCTATCCTATCTTCTATCCTATCCTATCCTCTATCCTATCAAATCCCCTATCCTATCCTCTATCCTATCCTATCCTGTATCCTATCCAATCCTCTAGCCTATCCTGTATCCTATCCAATCCTCTATCCTATCCTATCATCTATCCTCAATCCTATCCTTTCCTGTATCATATCCAATCCTCTATCCTATCCTGTCCTCTATCCTATCCTATCCTCTATCCTATCCTATCCAATCCCGTATCCTATCCTCTATTCTATCCTATCCTGTATCCAATCCTATCCTCAATCCTATCCTTTCCTGTATCCTACCCTATCCTCTATCCTATCAAATCCTCTGTCCTATCCTATCCTCTATCCTATCCTATCCTCTATCCTATCGTATCCTCTATTCTATCCTATCCTCTATTCTACGCTATCCTCTATCCTATCCTATCCTCTATCCTATCCTATCCTCTATCCTATCCTATCATCTATCCTATCCTATCCTCTATCCTATCCTGTCCTCTATCCTATCCTATCCTCTATCCTATCCTATCCTCTATCCTATCCTACCCTCTATCCTATCCTATCCTCTATCCTATCCGATCCTCTATCCTATCCTATCTTCTATCCTTTCCTATCCTCTATCCTATCCTCTATCCAATCCTATATCCTATCCTATCCTCTATCCTATCCTATCCTCTATCCTATCCTATCCTCTATCCTATCCTATCCTCTATCCTATCCTATCGTCTATCCTATCCTATCCTCTATCCTACGCTATTCTCTATCCTATCCTATCCTCTATCCTATCCTATCCTCTATCCTATCCTATCTTCTATCCTATCCTATCCTCTATCCTATCCTATCCTCTATCCTATCCTATCCTCTATCCTATCCTATCCTCTATCCTATTATATCCTCTATCCTATCCTCTATCCTATCGTATCCTCTATCCTATCCTATCCTCTATCCTACGCTATCCTCTATCCTATCCTATCCTCTATCCTATCCTATCTTCTATCCTTTCCTATCCTCTATCCTATTCTCTATCCAATCCTCTATCCTATCCTATCCTCTATCCTATCCTATCCTCTATCCTATCCTATCCTCTATCCTATCCTATCCTCTATAATATCCTATCCTCTATCCTATCCTATCCTCTATCCTATCCTATCTTCTATGCTTTCCTATCCTCTATCCTATCCTCTATCCAATCCTATATCCTATCATATCCTCTATCCTATCCTATCCTCTATCCTATCCTATCCTCTATCATATCCTATCGTCTATCCTATCCTATCATCTATCCTATCAAATCCCCTATCCTATCCTCTGTCCTATCCTATCCTCTATCCTATCCTATCCTCTAGCCTATCCAATCCTCTATCCTATCCTATCCTCTATCCAATCCTCTATCCTATCCTATCCTCTATCCTATCCTATCCTCTATCCTATCCTATCCTCTATCCTATCCTATCCTCTATCCTATCCAAACCTCTATCCTATCAAATCCCTATACTATCCTCTATCCTATCCTATCGTCTGTCCTATCCTATCCTCTATCCTATCCTATCCAATCCCGTATCCTATCCTCTATTCTATCCTATCCTGTATCCAATCCTATCCACAATCCTATCCTTTCCTGTATCCTATCCTATCCTCTATCCTATCAAATCCTCTGTCCTATCCTATCCTCTATCCTATCGAATCGTGTATCCTATCCACTATCCTATCCTATCCTTTATCCTATCCTATCCTCTATCCTATCCTATCCTCTATCCTATCCTATCCTCTATCCTATCCTATCCTCTATCCTATCCTATCCTCTATCCTATCCTATCCTCTATCCTATCCAAACCTCTATCCTATCCTCTATCCTATCGTATCCTCTATCCTATCCTATCCTCTATCCTACGCTATCCTCTATCCTATCCTATCCTCTATCCTATAAAGTCCCCTATCCTATCCTCTGCCCTATCCTATCCTCTATCCTATCCTATCCGCTATCCTATCCTACCGTCTATCCAATCCTGTATCCTATCCTATCCTCTATCCTATTCTATCCTCTATCCTATCCTCTATCCTATCCTATCCTCTATCCTATCCTATCCTCTATCCTATCCTATCTTCTATCCTATCCCATCCTCTATCCTATCAATTCCCCTATCCTATCATATCCTCTATCCTATCCTATCCTATCCTCTATCCTATCCTATGTTCTATCCTATCCTATCCTCTATCCAATCAAATCCCTATACTATCCTCTATCCTATCCTATCCTCTATCCTATCCTATCCTCTATCCTAGCCTATCCTCTATCCTATCCTATCCAATCCCCTATCCTATCCTATCCTCTATTTTATCCTATCCTCTATCCTATCAAATCCCCTATCCTATCCTCTATCCTATCCTATCGTGTATCCTATCCAATCCTCTATATTATCCTGTATCCTATCCAATCCTCTATCCTATCCTATCATCTATCCTCAATCCTATCCTTTCCTGTATCATATCCAATCCTCTATCCTATCCTGTCCTCTATCCTATCCAATCCTCTATCCTATCAAATCCCTATCCTATCCTCTATACTATCCTATCCTCTGTCCTATCTAATCCTCTATCCTATCCTATCCTCTATCCTATCCTATCCTCTATCCTATCCTATCCTCTATCCTATCCTATCCTCTATCCTATCCTATCTTCTATCCTATCCTATCCTCTATCCTATCAAATCCCCTATCCTATCCTCTATCCTATCCTATCCTGTATCCTATCCAATCCTCTAGCCTATCCTGTATCCTATCCAATCCTCTATCCTATCCTATCATCTATCCTCAATCCTATCCTTTCCTGTATCATATCCAATCCTCTATCCTATCCTGTCCTCTATCCTATCCTATCCTCTATCCTATCAAATCCCTATACTATCCTCTATCCTATCCTATCGTCTGTCCTATCCTATCCTCTATCCTATCCTATCCAATCCCGTATCCTATCCTCTATTCTATCCTATCCTGTATCCAATCCTATCCTCAATCCTATCCTTTCCTGTATCCTATCCTATCCTCTATCCTATCAAATCCTCTGTCCTATCCTATCCTCTATCCTATCCTATCCTCTATCCTATCGTATCCTCTATTCTATCCTATCCTCTATTCTACGCTATCCTCTATCCTATCCTATCCTCTATCCTATCCTATCCTCTATCCTATCCTATCATCTATCCTATCCTATCCTCTATCCTATCCTGTCCTCTATCCTATCCTATCCTCTATCCTATCCTATCCTCTATCCTATCCTATCCTCTATCCTATCCTCTATCCAATCCTATATCCTATCCTATCCTCTATCCTATCCTATCCTCTATCCTATCCTATCCTCTATCCTATCCTATCCTCTATCCTATCCTATCCTCTATCCTATCCTATCGTCTATCCTATCCTATCCTCTATCCTATCCTATCCTCTATCCTATCCTATCCTCTATCCTATCCTATCGTCTATCCTATCCTATCCTCTATCCTACGCTATTCTCTATCCTATCCTATCCTCTATCCTATCCTATCCTCTATCCTATCCTATCTTCTATCCTATCCTATCCTCTATCCTATCCTATCCTCTATCCTATCCTCTATCCTATCCTATCCTCTATCCTATCATATCCTCTATCCTATTCTATCCTCTATCCTATCCTATTCTCTATCCTATCCTATCCTCTATCCTATCAAATCCCCTATCCTATCCTCTATCCTATCCTATCCGCTATCCTATCCTATCCTCTATCCTATCCTATCCTCTATCCTATTATATCCTCTATCCTATCCTCTATCCTATCGTATCCTCTATCCTATCCTATCCTCTATCCTACGCTATCCTCTATCCTATCCTATCCTCTATCCTATCCTATCTTCTATCCTTTCCTATCCTCTATCCTATCCTCTATCCAATCCTCTATCCTATCCTATCCTCTATCCTATCCTATCCTCTATCCTATCCTATCCTCTATCCTATCCTATCCTCTATCCTATCCTATCCTCTATCCTATCCTTTCGTCTATCCTATCCTATCCTCTATCCTATCAAATCCCCTATCCTATCCTCTGTCCTATCCTATCCTCTATCCTATCCTATCCTCTATCCTATCCTATCATCTATCCTCAATCCTATCCTTTCCTGTATCCTATCCTATCCTCTATCCTATCAAATCCTCTGTCCTATCCTATCCTCTGTCCTATCCTATCCTCTATCCTATCCTATCCTCTATCCTATCGTATCCTTTATCCTATCCTAACCTCTATCCTACGCTATCCTCTATCCCATCCAATCCTCTATCCTATCCTATCCTATCATCTATCCTATCCTATCCTCTATCCTATCCTGTCCTCTATCCTATCCTATCCTCTATCCTATCCTATCCTCTATCCTATCCTATCCTCTATCCTACCCTATCCTCTATCCTATCCTATCCTCTATCCTATCCTATCCTCTATCCTATCCTATCTTCTATGCTTTCCTATCCTCTATCCTATCCTCTATCCAATCCTCTATCCTATCCTATCCTCTATCCTATCCTATCCTCTATCCTATCCTATCCTCTATCCTATCCTATCGTCTATCCTATCCTATCATCTATCCTATCAAATCCCCTATCCTATCCTCTGTCCTATCCTATCCTCTATCCTATCCTATCCTCTAGCCTATCCTATCCTCTATCCTATCCTATCCTCTATCCAATCCTCTATCCTATCCTATCCTCTATCCTATTCTATCCTCTATCCTATCCTATCCTCTGCCCTATCCTATCCTCTATCCTATCCTATCAGCTATCCTATCCTATCCTCTATCCTATCCTATCCTCTATCCTATTCTACCCTCTATCCTATCCTATCCTATCCTATCCTCTATCCTATCCTATCTTCTATGCTTTCCTATCCTCTATCCTATCCTCTATCCAATCCTCTATCCTATCCTATCCTCTATCCTATCCTATCCTCTATCCTATCCTATCCTCTATCATATCCTATCGTCTATCCTATCCTATCCTCTATCCTATAAAATCCCCTATCCTATCCTCTGCCCTATCCTATCCTCTATCCTATCCTATCAGCTATCCTATCCTATCCTCTATCCTATCCTATCCTCTATCCTATTCTACCCTCTATCCTATCCTATCCTCTATCCTATCCTATCCTCTATCGTATCCTATTCTCTATCCTATCCTATCCTCTATCCTATCCTATCCGCTATCCTATCCTATCTTCTATGCTTTCCTATCCTCTATCCTATCCTCTATCCAATCCTCTATCCTATCCTATCCTCTAACCTATCCTATCCTCTATCATTTCCTCTATCCTATCCTATCCTCTATCCTATTCTATCCTCTATCCTATCCTATCCTCTGCCCTATCCTATCCTCTATCCTATCCTATCAGCTATCCTATCCTATCCTCTATCCTATCCTATCCTCTATCCTATTCTACCCTCTATCCTATCCTATCCTCTATCCTATCCTATCCTATCCTCTATCCTATCCTATCTTCTATGCTTTCCTATCCTCTATCCTATCCTCTATCCAATCCTCTATCCTATCCTATCCTCTATCCTATCCTATCGTCTATCCTATCCTATCCTCTATCCTATAAAATCCCCTATCCTATCCTCTGCCCTATCCTATCCTCTATCCTATCCTATCAGCTATCCTATCCTATCCTCTATCCTATCCTATCCTCTATCCTATTCTACCCTCTATCCTATCCTATCCTCTATCCTATCCTATCCTCTATCCTATCCTATCCTCTATCCTATCCTATCCTCTATCCTATCCTATCTTCTATGCTTTCCTATCCTCTATCCTATCCTCTATCCAATCCTCTATCCTATCCTATCCTCTATCCTATCCTATCCTCTATCCTATCCTATCCTCTATCATATCCTATCGTCTATCCTATCCTATCCTCTATCCTATCAAATCCCCTATCCTATCCTCTGTCCTATCCTATCCTCTATCCTATCAAATCCCCTATCCTATCCTCTGTCCTATCCTATCCTCTATCCTATCCTATCCTCTATCCTATCCTATCCTCTATCCTATCCTATCCTCTATCCTATCCTATCCTCTATCCTATCCTACCGTCTATCCAATCCTCTATCCTATCCTATCCTCTATCCTATTCTATCCTCTATCCTATCCTATCCTCTATCCTGTCCTATCCTCTATCCCATAAAATCCCCTATCCTATCCTCTGCCCTATCCTATCCTCTATCCTATCCTATCAGCTATCCTATTCTATCATCTATCCTATCCTATCTATCCTATTCTACCCTCTATCCTATCCTATCCTCTATCCTATCCTATCCTCTATCCTATCCTATCTTCTATCCTATCCTATCCTCTATCCTATCAAATCCCCTATCCTGTCCTCTATCCTATCCTATCCTGTATCCTATCCTATCCTCTATCCTATCCTATCCTCTATCCTATCCTATCCTCTATCCTATCCTATCCTCTATCCTATCCTATCCTCTATCCTATCCTATCTTCTATCCTTTCCTATCCTCTATCCTATCCTCTATCCAATCCTATATCCTATCCTATCCTCTATCCTATCCTATCCTCTATCCTATCCTATCCTCTATCCTATCCTATCCTCTATCCTATCCTATCGTCTATCCTATCCTATCCTCTATCCTACGCTATTCTCTATCCTATCCTATCCTCTATCCTATCCTCTATCCTATCCTGTCCTCTATCCTATCCTATCCTGTATCCTATCCTATCCTCTATCCTATCCTATCCTCTATCCTATCCTATCCTCTATCCTATCCTATCCTCTATCCTATCCTATCTTCTATCCTTTCCTATCCTCTATCCTATCCTCTATCCAATCCTATATCCTATCCTATCCTCTATCCTATCCTATCCTCTATCCTATCCTATCAGCTATCCTATTCTATCATCTATCCTATCCTATCCTCTATACTATTCTACCCTCTATCCTATCCCCTATCCTATCGTATCCTCTATCCTATCCTATCCTCTATCCTACGCTATCCTCTATCCTATCCTATCCTCTATCCTATCCTATCCTCTATCCTATCCTATCTTCTATCCTATCCTATCCTCTATCCTATCAAATCCCCTATCCTATCCTCTATCCTATCCTATCCTGTATCCTATCCAATCCTCTAGCCTATCCTGTATCCTATCCAATCCTCTATCCTATCCTATCATCTATCCTCAATCCTATCCTTTCCTGTATCATATCCAATCCTCTATCCTATCCTGTCCTCTATCCTATCCTATCCTCTATCCTATCCTATCCAATCCCGTATCCTATCCTCTATTCTATCCTATCCTGTATCCAATCCTATCCTCAATCCTATCCTTTCCTGTATCCTACCCTATCCTCTATCCTATCAAATCCTCTGTCCTATCCTATCCTCTATCCTATCCTATCCTCTATCCTATCGTATCCTCTATTCTATCCTATCCTCTATTCTACGCTATCCTCTATCCTATCCTATCCTCTATCCTATCCTATCCTCTATCCTATCCTATCATCTATCCTATCCTATCCTCTATCCTATCCTGTCCTCTATCCTATCCTATCCTCTATCCTATCCTATCCTCTATCCTATCCTACCCTCTATCCTATCCTATCCTCTATCCTATCCGATCCTCTATCCTATCCTATCTTCTATCCTTTCCTATCCTCTATCCTATCCTCTATCCAATCCTATATCCTATCCTATCCTCTATCCTATCCTATCCTCTATCCTATCCTATCCTCTATCCTATCCTATCCTCTATCCTATCCTATCGTCTATCCTATCCTATCCTCTATCCTACGCTATTCTCTATCCTATCCTATCCTCTATCCTATCCTATCCTCTATCCTATCCTATCTTCTATCCTATCCTATCCTCTATCCTATCCTATCCTCTATCCTATCCTATCCTCTATCCTATCCTATCCTCTATCCTATTATATCCTCTATCCTATCCTCTATCCTATCGTATCCTCTATCCTATCCTATCCTCTATCCTACGCTATCCTCTATCCTATCCTATCCTCTATCCTATCCTATCTTCTATCCTTTCCTATCCTCTATCCTATTCTCTATCCAATCCTCTATCCTATCCTATCCTCTATCCTATCCTATCCTCTATCCTATCCTATCCTCTATCCTATCCTATCCTCTATAATATCCTATCCTCTATCCTATCCTATCCTCTATCCTATCCTATCTTCTATGCTTTCCTATCCTCTATCCTATCCTCTATCCAATCCTATATCCTATCATATCCTCTATCCTATCCTATCCTCTATCCTATCCTATCCTCTATCATATCCTATCGTCTATCCTATCCTATCATCTATCCTATCAAATCCCCTATCCTATCCTCTGTCCTATCCTATCCTCTATCCTATCCTATCCTCTAGCCTATCCAATCCTCTATCCTATCCTATCCTCTATCCAATCCTCTATCCTATCCTATCCTCTATCCTATTCTATCCTCTATCCTATCCTATCCTCTGCCCTATCCTATCCTCTATCCTATCCTATCAGCTATCCTATCCTATCCTCTATCCTATCCTATCCTCTATCCTATTCTACCCTCTATCCTATCCTATCCTCTATCCTATCCTATCCTATCCTCTATCCTATCCTATCTTCTATCCTTTCCTATCCTCTATCCAATCCTCTATCCTATCCTATCCGCTATCCTATCCTATCCTCTATCCTATCCTATCCTCTATCCTATCCTATCCTCTATCCTATCCTTTCGTCTATCCTATCCTATCCTCTATCCTATCAAATCCCCTATCCTATCCTCTGTCCTATCCTATCTACTATCCTATCCTATCCTCTATCCTATCCTATCATCTATCCTCAATCCTATCCTTTCCTATCCTCTATCCTATCAAATCCTCTGTCCTATCCTATCCTCTGTCCTATCCTATCCTCTATCCTATCCTATCCTCTATCCTATCGTATCCTTTATCCTATCCTAACCTCTATCCTACGCTATCCTCTATCCCATCCAATCCTCTATCCTATCCTGTCCTATCATCTATCCTATCCTATCCTCTATCCTATCCTGTCCTCTATCCTATCCTATCCTCTATCCTATCCTATCCTCTATCCTATCCTATCTTCTATGCTTTCCTATCCTCTATCCTATCCTCTATCCAATCCTCTATCCTATCCTATCCCCTATCCTATCCTATCCTCTATCCTATCCTATCCTCTATCCTATCCTATCGTCTATCCTATCCTATCATCTATCCTATCAAATCCCCTATCCTATCCTCTGTCCTATCCTATCCTCTATCCTATCCTATCCTCTAGCCTATCCTATCCTCTATCCTATCCTATCCTCTATCCAATCCTCTATCCTATCCTATCCTCTATCCTATTCTATCCTCTATCCTATCCTATCCTCTGCCCTATCCTATCCTCTATCCTATCCTATCAGCTATCCTATCCTATCCTCTATCCTATCCTATCCTCTATCCTATTCTACCCTCTATCCTATCCTATCCTCTATCCTATCCTATCCTATCCTCTATCCTATCCTATCTTCTATGCTTTCCTATCCTCTATCCTATCCTCTATCCAATCTTCTATCCTATCCTATCCTCTATCCTATCCTATCCTCTATCCTATCCTATCCTCTATCATATCCTATCAGCTATCCTATCCTATCCTCTATCCTATCCTATCCTCTATCCTATTCTACCCTCTATCCTATCCTATCCTCTATCGTATCCTATCCTCTATCCTATCCTATCCTCTATCCTATCCTATCCTCTATCCTATCCTATCTTCTATGCTTTCCTATCCTCTATCCTATCCTCTATCCAATCCTCTATCCTATCCTATCCTCTATCCTATCCTATCCTCTATCCTATCCTATCGTCTATCCTATCCTATCCTCTATCCTACGCTATTCTCTATCCTATCCTATCCTCTATCCTATCCTATCCTCTATCCTATCCTATCTTCTATCCTATCCTATCCTCTATCCTATCCTATCCTCTATCCTATCCTCTATCCTATCCTATCCTCTATCCTATCCTATCCTCTATCCTATTATATCCTCTATCCTATCCTCTATCCTATCGTATCCTCTATCCTATCCTATCCTCTATCCTACGCTATCCTCTATCCTATCCTATCCTCTATCCTATCCTATCTTCTATCCTTTCCTATCCTCTATCCTATCCTCTATCCAATCCTCTATCCTATCCTATCCTCTATCCTATCCTATCCTCTATCCTATCCTATCCTCTATCCTATCCTATCCTCTATCCTATCCTATCCTCTATCCTATCCTATCCTCTATCCTATCCTATCATCTATCCTATCAAATCCCCTATCCTATCCTCTGTCCTATCCTATCCTCTATCCTATCCTATCCTCTAGCCTATCCAATCCTCTATCCTATCCTATCCTCTATCCAATCCTCTATCCTATCCTATCCTCTATCCTATTCTATCCTCTATCCTATCCTATCCTCTGCCCTATCCTATCCTCTATCCTATCCTATCAGCTATCCTATCCTATCCTCTATCCTATCCTATCCTCTATCCTATTCTACCCTCTATCCTATCCTATCCTCTATCCTATCCTATCCTATCCTCTATCCTATCCTATCTTCTATCCTTTCCTATCCTCTATCCAATCCTCTATCCTATCCTATCCGCTATCCTATCCTATCCTCTATCCTATCCTATCCTCTATCCTATCCTATCCTCTATCCTATCCTTTCGTCTATCCTATCCTATCCTCTATCCTATCAAATCCCCTATCCTATCCTCTGTCCTATCCTACCTACTATCCTATCCTATCCTCTATCCTATCCTATCATCTATCCTCAATCCTATCCTTTCCTATCCTCTATCCTATCAAATCCTCTGTCCTATCCTATCCTCTGTCCTATCCTATCCTCTATCCTATCCTATCCTCTATCCTATCGTATCCTTTATCCTATCCTAACCTCTATCCTACGCTATCCTCTATCCCATCCAATCCTCTATCCTATCCTGTCCTATCATCTATCCTATCCTATCCTCTATCCTATCCTGTCCTCTATCCTATCCTATCCTCTATCCTATCCTATCCTCTATCCTATCCTATCCTCTATCCTATCCTATCCTCTATCCTATCCTATCCTCTATCCTATCGTATCCTCTATCCTATCCTATCCTCTATCCTACGCTATCCTCTATCCTATCCTATCCTCTATCCTATCCTATCTTCTATCCTTTCCTATCCTCTATCCTATCCTCTATCCAATCCTCTATCCTATCCTATCCTCTATCCTATCCTATCCTCTATCCTATCCTATCCTCTATCCTATCCTATCCTCTATCCTATCCTATCCTCTATCCTATCCTATCCTCTATCCTATCCTATCATCTATCCTATCAAATCCCCTATCCTATCCTCTGTCCTATCCTATCCTCTATCCTATCCTATCCTCTAGCCTATCCAATCCTCTATCCTATCCTATCCTCTATCCAATCCTCTATCCTATCCTATCCTCTATCCTATTCTATCCTCTATCCTATCCTATCCTCTGCCCTATCCTATCCTCTATCCTATCCTATCAGCTATCCTATCCTATCCTCTATCCTATCCTATCCTCTATCCTATTCTACCCTCTATCCTATCCTATCCTCTATCCTATCCTATCCTATCCTCTATCCTATCCTATCTTCTATCCTTTCCTATCCTCTATCCAATCCTCTATCCTATCCTATCCGCTATCCTATCCTATCCTCTATCCTATCCTATCCTCTATCCTATCCTATCCTCTATCCTATCCTTTCGTCTATCCTATCCTATCCTCTATCCTATCAAATCCCCTATCCTATCCTCTGTCCTATCCTACCTACTATCCTATCCTATCCTCTATCCTATCCTATCATCTATCCTCAATCCTATCCTTTCCTATCCTCTATCCTATCAAATCCTCTGTCCTATCCTATCCTCTGTCCTATCCTATCCTCTATCCTATCCTATCCTCTATCCTATCGTATCCTTTATCCTATCCTAACCTCTATCCTACGCTATCCTCTATCCCATCCAATCCTCTATCCTATCCTGTCCTATCATCTATCCTATCCTATCCTCTATCCTATCCTGTCCTCTATCCTATCCTATCCTCTATCCTATCCTATCCTCTATCCTATCCTATCCTCTATCCTATCCTATCCTCTATCCTATCCTATCCTCTATCCTATCCTATCCTCTATCCTATCCTATCTTCTATGCTTTCCTATCCTCTATCCTATCCTCTATCCAATCCTCTATCCTATCCTATCCCCTATCCTATCCTATCCTCTATCCTATCCTATCCTCTATCCTATCCTATCGTCTATCCTATCCTATCCTCTATCCCATCCAATCCTCTATCCTATCCTGTCCTATCATCTATCCTATCCTATCCTCTATCCTATCCTGTCCTCTATCCTATCCTATCCTCTATCCTATCCTATCCTCTATCCTATCCTATCCTCTATCCTATCCTATCCTCTATCCTATCCTATCCTCTATCCTATCCTATCCTCTATCCTATCCTATCTTCTATGCTTTCCTATCCTCTATCCTATCCTCTATCCAATCCTCTATCCTATCCTATCCCCTATCCTATCCTATCCTCTATCCTATCCTATCCTCTATCCTATCCTTTCGTCTATCCTATCCTATCCTCTATCCTATCAAATCCCCTATCCTATCCTCTGTCCTATCCTATCTACTATCCTATCCTATCCTCTATCCTATCCTATCATCTATCCTCAATCCTATCCTTTCCTATCCTCTATCCTATCAAATCCTCTGTCCTATCCTATCCTCTATCCTATCCTATCCTCTATCCTATCCTATCGTCTATCCTATCCTATCATCTATCCTATCAAATCCCCTATCCTATCCTCTGTCCTATCCTATCCTCTATCCTATCCTATCCTCTAGCCTATCCTATCCTCTATCCTATCCTATCCTCTATCCAATCCTCTATCCTATCCTATCCTCTATCCTATTCTATCCTCTATCCTATCCTATCCTCTGCCCTATCCTATCCTCTATCCTATCCTATCAGCTATCCTATCCTATCCTCTATCCTATCCTATCCTCTATCCTATTCTACCCTCTATCCTATCCTATCCTCTATCCTATCCTATCCTATCCTCTATCCTATCCTATCTTCTATGCTTTCCTATCCTCTATCCTATCCTCTATCCAATCTTCTATCCTATCCTATCCTCTATCCTATCCTATCCTCTATCCTATCCTATCCTCTATCATATCCTATCAGCTATCCTATCCTATCCTCTATCCTATCCTATCCTCTATCCTATTCTACCCTCTATCTTATCCTATCCTCTATCGTATCCTATCCTCTATCCTATCCTATCCTCTATCCTATCCTATCCTCTATCCTATCCTATCATCTATCCTATCAAATCCCCTATCCTATCCTCTGTCCTATCCTATCCTCTATCCTATCCTATCCTCTAGCCTATCCAATCCTCTATCCTATCCTATCCTCTATCCAATCCTCTATCCTATCCTATCCTCTATCCTATTCTATCCTCTATCCTATCCTATCCTCTGCCCTATCCTATCCTCTATCCTATCCTATCAGCTATCCTATCCTATCCTCTATCCTATCCTATCCTCTATCCTATTCTACCCTCTATCCTATCCTATCCTCTATCCTATCCTATCCTATCCTCTATCCTATCCTATCTTCTATCCTTTCCTATCCTCTATCCAATCCTCTATCCTATCCTATCCGCTATCCTATCCTATCCTCTATCCTATCCTATCCTCTATCCTATCCTATCCTCTATCCTATCCTTTCGTCTATCCTATCCTATCCTCTATCCTATCAAATCCCCTATCCTATCCTCTGTCCTATCCTATCTACTATCCTATCCTATCCTCTATCCTATCCTATCATCTATCCTCAATCCTATCCTTTCCTATCCTCTATCCTATCAAATCCTCTGTCCTATCCTATCCTCTGTCCTATCCTATCCTCTATCCTATCCTATCCTCTATCCTATCGTATCCTTTATCCTATCCTAACCTCTATCCTACGCTATCCTCTATCCCATCCAATCCTCTATCCTATCCTGTCCTATCATCTATCCTATCCTATCCTCTATCCTATCCTGTCCTCTATCCTATCCTATCCTCTATCCTATCCTATCCTCTATCCTATCCTATCCTCTATCCTATCCTATCCTCTATCCTATCCTATCCTCTATCCTATCCTATCCTCTATCCTATCCTATCTTCTATGCTTTCCTATCCTCTATCCTATCCTCTATCCAATCCTCTATCCTATCCTATCCCCTATCCTATCCTATCCTCTATCCTATCCTATCCTCTATCCTATCCTATCGTCTATCCTATCCTATCCTCTATCCCATCCAATCCTCTATCCTATCCTGTCCTATCATCTATCCTATCCTATCCTCTATCCTATCCTGTCCTCTATCCTATCCTATCCTCTATCCTATCCTATCCTCTATCCTATCCTATCCTCTATCCTATCCTATCCTCTATCCTATCCTATCCTCTATCCTATCCTATCCTCTATCCTATCCTATCTTCTATGCTTTCCTATCCTCTATCCTATCCTCTATCCAATCCTCTATCCTATCCTATCCCCTATCCTATCCTATCCTCTATCCTATCCTATCCTCTATCCTATCCTTTCGTCTATCCTATCCTATCCTCTATCCTATCAAATCCCCTATCCTATCCTCTGTCCTATCCTATCTACTATCCTATCCTATCCTCTATCCTATCCTATCATCTATCCTCAATCCTATCCTTTCCTATCCTCTATCCTATCAAATCCTCTGTCCTATCCTATCCTCTATCCTATCCTATCCTCTATCCTATCCTATCGTCTATCCTATCCTATCATCTATCCTATCAAATCCCCTATCCTATCCTCTGTCCTATCCTATCCTCTATCCTATCCTATCCTCTAGCCTATCCTATCCTCTATCCTATCCTATCCTCTATCCAATCCTCTATCCTATCCTATCCTCTATCCTATTCTATCCTCTATCCTATCCTATCCTCTGCCCTATCCTATCCTCTATCCTATCCTATCAGCTATCCTATCCTATCCTCTATCCTATCCTATCCTCTATCCTATTCTACCCTCTATCCTATCCTATCCTCTATCCTATCCTATCCTATCCTCTATCCTATCCTATCTTCTATGCTTTCCTATCCTCTATCCTATCCTCTATCCAATCTTCTATCCTATCCTATCCTCTATCCTATCCTATCCTCTATCCTATCCTATCCTCTATCATATCCTATCAGCTATCCTATCCTATCCTCTATCCTATCCTATCCTCTATCCTATTCTACCCTCTATCTTATCCTATCCTCTATCGTATCCTATCCTCTATCCTATCCTATCCTCTATCCTATCCTATCCTCTATCCTATCCTATCTTCTATGCTTTCCTATCCTCTATCCTATCCTCTATCCAATCCTCTATCCTATCCTATCCTCTATCCTATCCTATCCTCTATCCTATCCTATCGTCTATCCTATCCTATCCTCTATCCTACGCTATTCTCTATCCTATCCTATCCTCTATCCTATCCTATCCTCTATCCTATCCTATCTTCTATCCTATCCTATCCTCTATCCTATCCTATCCTCTATCCTATCCTCTATCCTATCCTATCCTCTATCCTATCCTATCCTCTATCCTATTATATCCTCTATCCTATCCTCTATCCTATCGTATCCTCTATCCTATCCTATCCTCTATCCTACGCTATCCTCTATCCTATCCTATCCTCTATCCTATCCTATCTTCTATCCTTTCCTATCCTCTATCCTATCCTCTATCCAATCCTCTATCCTATCCTATCCTCTATCCTATCCTATCCTCTATCCTATCCTATCCTCTATCCTATCCTATCCTCTATCCTATCCTATCCTCTATCCTATCCTATCCTCTATCCTATCCTATCCTCTATCCTATCCTATCCTCTATCCTATCCTATCCTCTATCCTATCCTCTATCCTATCCTATCCTCTATCCTATCCTATCCTCTATCCTATTATATCCTCTATCCTATCCTCTATCCTATCGTATCCTCTATCCTATCCTATCCTCTATCCTACGCTATCCTCTATGGTATCCTATCCTCTATCCTATCCTATCTTCTATCCTTTCCTATCCTCTATCCTATCCTCTATCCAATCCTCTATCCTATCCTATCCTCTATCCTATCCTATCCTCTATCCTATCCTATCCTCTATCCTATCCTATCCTCTATCCTATCCTATCCTCTATCCTATCCTATCCTCTATCCTATCCTATCCTCTATCCTATCCTATCCTCTATAATATCCTATCCTCTATCCTATCCTATCCTCTATCCTATCCTATCTTCTATGCTTTCCTATCCTCTATCCTATCCTCTATCCAATCCTATATCCTATCATATCCTCTATCCTATCCTATCCTCTATCCTATCCTATCCTCTATCATATCCTATCGTCTATCCTATCCTATCATCTATCCTATCAAATCCCCTATCCTATCCTCTGTCCTATCCTATCCTCTATCCTATCCTATCCTCTAGCCTATCCAATCCTCTATCCTATCCTATCCTCTATCCAATCCTCTATCCTATCCTATCCTCTATCCTATCCTCTATCCAATCCTATATCCTATCATATCCTCTATCCTATCCTATCCTCTATCCTATCCTATCCTCTATCATATCCTATCGTCTATCCTATCCTATCATCTATCCTATCAAATCCCCTATCCTATCCTCTGTCCTATCCTATCCTCTATCCTATCCTATCCTCTAGCCTATCCAATCCTCTATCCTATCCTATCCTCTATCCAATCCTCTATCCTATCCTATCCTCTATCCTATTCTATCCTCTATCCTATCCTATCCTCTGCCCTATCCTATCCTCTATCCTATCCTATCAGCTATCCTATCCTATCCTCTATCCTATCCTATCCTCTATCCTATTCTACCCTCTATCCTATCCTATCCTCTATCCTATCCTATCCTATCCTCTATCCTATCCTATCTTCTATCCTTTCCTATCCTCTATGCCTCCTGTCCTCTATCCTATCCTATCCTCTATCCTATCCTATCCTCTATCCTATCCTATCCTCTATCCTATCCTATCCTCTATCCTATCCTATCCTCTATCCTATCCTATCCTCTATCCTATCCTATCCTCTATCCTATCCTATCTTCTATGCTTTCCTATCCTCTATCCTATCCTCTATCCAATCCTCTATCCTATCCTATCCCCTATCCTATCCTATCCTCTATCCTATCCTATCCTCTATCCTATCCTATCGTCTATCCTATCCTATCATCTATCCTATCAAATCCCCTATCCTATCCTCTGTCCTATCCTATCCTCTATCCTATCCTATCCTCTAGAATATCCTATCCTGTATCCTATCCTATCCTCTATCCAATCCTCTATCCTATCCTATCCTCTATCCTATTCTATCCTCTATCCTATCCTATCCTCTGCCCTATCCTATCCTCTATCCTATCCTATCAGCTATCCTATCCTATCCTCTATCCTATCCTATCCTCTATCCTATTCTACCCTCTATCCTATCCTATCCTCTATCCTATCCTATCCTATCCTCTATCCTATCCTATCTTCTATGCTTTCCTATCCTCTATCCTATCCTCTATCCAATCTTCTATCCTATCCTATCCTCTATCCTATCCTATCCTCTATCCTATCCTATCCTCTATCATATCCTATCAGCTATCCTATCCTATCCTCTATCCTATCCTATCCTCTATCCTATTCTACCCTCTATCCTATCCTATCCTCTATCGTATCCTATCCTCTATCCTATCCTATCCTCTATCCTATCCTATCCTCTATCCTATCCTATCTTCTATGCTGTCCTATCCTCTATCCTATCCTCTATCCAATCCTCTATCCTATCCTATCCTCTATCCTATCCTATCCTCTATCCTATCCTATCGTCTATCCTATCCTATCCTCTATCCTACGCTATTCTCTATCCTATCCTATCCTCTATCCTATCCTATCCTCTATCCTATCCTATCCTCTATCCTATTATATCCTCTATCCTATCCTCTATCCTATCGTATCCTCTATCCTATCCTATCCTCTATCCTACGCTATCCTCTATCCTATCCTATCCTCTATCCTATCCTATCTTCTATCCTTTCCTATCCTCTATCCTATCCTCTATCCAATCCTCTATCCTATCCTATCCTCTATCCTATCCTATCCTCTATCCTATCCTATCCTCTATCCTATCCTATCCTCTATCCTATCCTATCCTCTATCCTATCCTATCCTCTATCCTATCCTATCCTCTATCCTATCCTATCCTCTATCCTATCCTCTATCCTATCCTATCCTCTATCCTATCCTATCCTCTATCCTATTATATCCTCTATCCTATCCTCTATCCTATCGTATCCTCTATCCTATCCTATCCTCTATCCTACGCTATCCTCTATCCTATCCTATCCTCTATCCTATCCTATCTTCTATCCTTTCCTATCCTCTATCCTATCCTCTATCCAATCCTCTATCCTATCCTATCCTCTATCCTATCCTATCCTCTATCCTATCCTATCCTCTATCCTATCCTATCCTCTATCCTATCCTATCCTCTATAATATCCTATCCTCTATCCTATCCTATCCTCTATCCTATCCTATCTTCTATGCTTTCCTATCCTCTATCCTATCCTCTATCCAATCCTATATCCTATCATATCCTCTATCCTATCCTATCCTCTATCCTATCCTATCCTCTATCATATCCTATCGTCTATCCTATCCTATCATCTATCCTATCAAATCCCCTATCCTATCCTCTGTCCTATCCTATCCTCTATCCTATCCTATCCTCTAGCCTATCCAATCCTCTATCCTATCCTATCCTCTATCCAATCCTCTATCCTATCCTATCCTCTATCCTATTCTATCCTCTATCCTATCCTATCCTCTGCCCTATCCTATCCTCTATCCTATCCTATCAGCTATCCTATCCTATCCTCTATCCTATCCTATCCTCTATCCTATTCTACCCTCTATCCTATCCTATCCTCTATCCTATCCTATCTTCTATCCTTTCCTATCCTCTATCCAATCCTCTATCCTATCCTATCCTCTATCCTATCCTATCCGCTATCCTATCCTATCCTCTATCCTATCCTATCCTCTATCCTATCCTATCCTCTATCCTATCCTTTCGTCTATCCTATCCTATCCTCTATCCTACGCTATTCTCTATCCTATCCTATCCTCTATCCTATCCTATCCTCTATCCTATCCTATCTTCTATCCTATCCTATCCTCTATCCTATCCTATCCTCTATCCTATCCTCTATCCTATCCTATCCTCTATCCTATCCTATCCTCTATCCTATTATATCCTCTATCCTATCCTCTATCCTATCGTATCCTCTATCCTATCCTATCCTCTATCCTACGCTATCCTCTATCCTATCCTATCCTCTATCCTATCCTATCTTCTATCCTTTCCTATCCTCTATCCTATCCTCTATCCAATCCTCTATCCTATCCTATCCTCTATCCTATCCTATCCTCTATCCTATCCTATCCTCTATCCTATCCTATCCTCTATCCTATCCTATCCTCTATCCTATCCTATCCTCTATCCTATCCTATCCTCTATCCTATCCTATCCTCTATCCTATCCTCTATCCTATCCTATCCTCTATCCTATCCTATCCTCTATCCTATTATATCCTCTATCCTATCCTCTATCCTATCGTATCCTCTATCCTATCCTATCTTCTATGCTTTCCTATCCTCTATCCTATCCTCTATCCAATCCTATATCCTATCATATCCTCTATCCTATCCTATCCTCTATCCTATCCTATCCTCTATCATATCCTATCGTCTATCCTATCCTATTATCTATCCTATCAAATCCCCTATCCTATCCTCTGTCCTATCCTATCCTCTATCCTATCCTATCCTCTAGCCTATCCAATCCTCTATCCTATCCTATCCTCTATCCAATCCTCTATCCTATCCTATCCTCTATCCTATTCTATCCTCTAACCTATCCTATCCTCTGCCCTATCCTATCCTCTATCCTATCCTATCAGCTATCCTATCCTATCCTCTATCCTATCCTATCCTCTATCCTATTCTACCCTCTATCCTATCCTATCCTCTATCCTATCCTATCCTATCCTCTATCCTATCCTATCTTCTATCCTTTCCTATCCTCTATCCAATCCTCTATCCTATCCTATCCTCTATCCTATCCTATCCGCTATCCTATCCTATCCTCTATCCTATCCTCTCCTCTATCCTATCCTATCCTCTATCCTATCCTTTCGTCTATCCTATCCTATCCTCTATCCTATCAAATCCCCTATCCTATCCTCTGTCCTATCCTATCTACTATCCTATCCTATCCTCTATCCTATCCTATCATCTATCCTCAATCCTATCCTTTCCTGTATCCTATCCTATCCTCTGTCCTATCGTATCCTCTATCCTATCCTATCCTATCCTCTATCATATCCTATCAGCTATCCTATCCTATCCTCTATCCTATCCTATCCTCTATCCTATTCTACCCTCTATCCTATCCTATCCTCTATCGTATCCTATCCTCTATCCTATCCTATCCTCTATCCTATCCTATCCTCTATCCTATCCTATCTTCTATGCTTTCCTATCCTCTATCCTATCCTCTATCCAATCCTCTATCCTATCCTATCCTCTATCCTATCCTATCCTCTATCATATCCTCTATCCTATCCTATCCTCTATCCTATTCTATCCTCTATCCTATCCTATCCTCTGCCCTATCCTATCCTCTATCCTATCCTATCAGCTATCCTATCCTATCCTCTATCCTATCCTATCCTATCCTCTATCCTATTCTACCCTCTATCCTATCCTATCCTCTATCCTATCCTATCTTCTATGCTTTCCTATCCTCTATCCTATCCTCTATCCAATCCTCTATCCTATCGTATCCTCTATCCTATCCTATCCTCTATCCTATCCTATCCTCTATCATATCCTATCGTCTATCCTATCCTATCCTCTATCCTATAAAATCCCCTATCCTATCCTCTGCCCTATCCTATCCTCTATCCTATCCTATCAGCTATCCTATCCTATCCTCTATCCTATCCTATCCTCTATCCTATTCTACCCTCTATCCTATCCTATCCTCTATCCTATCCTATCCTCTATCCTATCCTATCCTCTATCCTATCCTATCTTCTATGCTTTCCTATCCTCTATCCTATCCTCTATCCAATCCTCTATCCTATCCTATCCTCTATCCTATCCTATCCTCTATCCTATCCTATCCTCTATCATATCCTATCGTCTATCCTATCCTATCCTCTATTCTATCAAATCTCCTACCCTATCCTCTGTCCTATCCTATCCTCTATCCTATCCTATCCTCTATCCTATCCTACCCTCTATCCTATCCTATCCTCTATCCTATCCTATCCTCTATCCTATCCTATCCTCTATCCTATCCTACCGTCTATCCAATCCTCTATCCTATCCTATCCTCTATCCTATTCTATCCTCTATCCTATCCTATCCTCTATCCTGTCCTATCCTCTATCCTATAAAATCCCCTATCCTATCCTCTGCCCTATCCTATCCTCTATCCTATCCTATCAGCTATCCTATCCTATCATCTATCCTATCCTATCCTCTATCCTATTCTACCCTCTATCCTATCCTCTATCCTATCGTATCCTCTATCCTATCCTATCCTCTATCCTACGCTATCCTCTATCCTATCCTATCCTCTATCCTATCCTATCCTCTATCCTATCCTATCTTCTATCCTATCCTATCCTCTATCCTATCAAATCCCCTATCCTATCCTCTATCCTATCCTATCCTGTATCCTATCCAATCCTCTAGCCTATCCTGCATCCTATCCAATGATCTATCCTATCCTATCATCTATCCTATCCTATCCTCTATCCTATCCTGTCCTCTATCCTATCCTATCCTCTATCCTATCCTATCCTCTATCCTATCCTATCCTCTATCCTATCCTATCCTCTATCCTATCCTATCCTCTATCCTATCCTATCCTCTATCCTATCCTATGTTCTATCCTTTCCTATCCTCTATCCTATCCTCTATCCAATCCTATATCCTATCCTATCCTCTATCCTATCCTATCCTCTATCCTATCCTATCCTCTATCCTATCAAATCCCCTATCCTATCCTCTGTCCTATCCTATCCTCTATCCTATCCTATCCTCTATCCTATCCTATCCTCTATCCTATCCTATCCTCTATCCTATCCTATCCTCTATCCTATAAAATCCCCTATCCTATCCTCTGCCCTATCCTATCCTCTATCCTATCCTATCAGTTATCCTACCCTATCCTCTATCCTATCCTATCCTCTATCCTATTCTACCCTCTATCCTATCCTCTATCCTATCGTATCCTCTATCCTATCCTATCCTCTATCCTACGCTATCCTCTATCCTATCCTATCCTCTATCCTATCCTATCATCTATCCTATCCTATCATCTATCCTATCCTATCCTCTATCCTATCCTATCCTCTATCCTATCCTATCCTCTATCCTATCAAATCCTCTGTCCTATCCTATCCTCTATCCTATCCTATCCTCTATCCTATCGTATCCTGTATCCTATCCTATCCTCTATCCTACGCTATCCTATATCCTATCCAATCCTCTATCCTATCCTATCCTCTATCCTATCCTATCATCTATCCTATCCTATCCTCTATCCTATCCTGTCCTCTATCCTATCCTATCCTCTATCCTATCCTATCCTCTATCATATCCAATCCTCTGTCCTATCCTATCATCTATCCTCAATCCTATCCTTTCCTGTATCCTATCCAATCCTCTATCCTATCCTATCCTCTGCCCTATCCTATCCTCTATCCTATCCTATCAGCTATCCTATCCTATCCTCTATCCTATCCTATTCTATCCTCTATCCTATTCTACCCTCTATCCTATCCTATCCTCTATCCTATCCTATCTTCTATGCTTTCCTATCCTCTATCCTATCCTCTATCCAATCCTCTATCCTATCCTATCCTCTATCCTATCCTATCCTCTATCCTATCCTATCCTCTATCATATCCTATCGTCTATCCTATCCTATCCTCTATCCTATAAAATCCCCTATCCTATCCTCTGCCCGATCCTATCCTCTATCCTATCCTATCAGCTATCCTATCCTATCCTCTATCCTATCCTATCCTCTATCCTATTCTACCCTCTATCCTATCCTATCCTCTATCCTATCCTATCCTCTATCCTATCCTATCCTCTATCCTATCCTATCCTCTATCCTATCCTATCTTCTATGCTTTCCTATCCTCTATCCTATCCTCTATCCAATCCTCTATCCTATCCTATCCTCTATCCTATCCTATCCTCTATCCTATCCTATCCTCTATCATATCCTATCGTCTATCCTATCCTATCCTCTATTCTATCAAATCCCCTACCCTATCCTCTGTCCTATCCTATCCTCTATCCTATCCTATCCTCTATCCTATTCTACCCTCTATCCTATCCTCTATCCTATCGTATCCTCTATCCTATCCTATCCTCTATCCTACGCTATCCTCTATCCTATCCTATCCTCTATCCTATCCTATCATCTATCCTATCCTATCCTCTATCCTATCCTATCCTCTATCCTATCCTATCCTCTATCCTATCCTATCCTCTATCCTATCCTATCCTCTATCCTATCCTATCCTCTATCCTATCCTATCTTCTATGCTTTCCTATGCTATCCTATCCTATCCTCTATCCTATCAAACCCGCTACCCTATCCAATCCTGTATCCTATCCAATCCTCTATCCTATCCAATCATCTATCCTATCCTATCCTCTATCCTATGATATCCTCTATCCTATCCTATCCTCTATTATCCTACCGTCTATCCAATCCTCTATCCTATCCTATCCTCTATCCTATTCTATCCTCTATCCTATCCTCTATCCTATAAAATCCCCTATCCTATCCTCTGCCCTATCCTATCCTCTATCCTATCCTATCAGTTATCCTACCCTATCCTCTATCCTATCCTATCCTCTATCCTATTCTACCCTCTATCCTATCCTCTGTCCTCTCTAATCCTCTATCCTATCCTATCCTCTGTCCTATCGTATCCTCTATCCTATCCTATCCTATCCTCTATCATATCCTATCAGCTATCCTATCCTATCCTCTATCCTATCCTATCCTCTATCCTATTCTACCCTCTATCCTATCCTATCCTCTATCGTATCCTATCCTCTATCCTATCCTATCCTCTATCCTATCCTATCCTCTATCCTATCCTATCTTCTATGCTTTCCTATCCTCTATCCTATCCTCTATCCAATCCTCTATCCTATCCTATCCTCTATCCTATCCTATCCTCTATCATATCCTCTATCCTATCCTATCCTCTATCCTATTCTATCCTCTATCCTATCCTATCCTCTGCCCTATCCTATCCTCTATCCTATCCTATCAGCTATCCTATCCTATCCTCTATCCTATCCTATCCTATCCTCTATCCTATTCTACCCTCTATCCTATCCTATCCTCTATCCTATCCTATCTTCTATGCTTTCCTATCCTCTATCCTATCCTCTATCCAATCCTCTATCCTATCGTATCCTCTATCCTATCCTATCCTCTATCCTATCCTATCCTCTATCATATCCTATCGTCTATCCTATCCTATCCTCTATCCTATAAAATCCCCTATCCTATCCTCTGCCCTATCCTATCCTCTATCCTATCCTATCCTCTATCCTATCCTATCCTCTATCCTATCCTATCTTCTATGCTTTCCTATCCTCTATCCTATCCTCTATCCAATCCTCTATCCTATCCTATCCTCTATCCTATCCTATCCTCTATCCTATCCTATCCTCTATCATATCCTATCGTCTATCCTATCCTATCCTCTATTCTATCAAATCTCCTACCCTATCCTCTGTCCTATCCTATCCTCTATCCTATCCTATCCTCTATCCTATCCTACCCTCTATCCTATCCTATCCTCTATCCTATCCTATCCTCTATCCTATCCTATCCTCTATCCTATCCTACCGTCTATCCAATCCTCTATCCTATCCTATCCTCTATCCTATTCTATCCTCTATCCTATCCTATCCTCTATCCTGTCCTATCCTCTATCCTATAAAATCCCCTATCCTATCCTCTGCCCTATCCTATCCTCTATCCTATCCTATCAGCTATCCTATCCTATCATCTATCCTATCCTATCCTCTATCCTATTCTACCCTCTATCCTATCCTCTATCCTATCGTATCCTCTATCCTATCCTATCCTCTATCCTACGCTATCCTCTATCCTATCCTATCCTCTATCCTATCCTATCCTCTATCCTATCCTATCTTCTATCCTATCCTATCCTCTATCCTATCAAATCCCCTATCCTATCCTCTATCCTATCCTATCCTGTATCCTATCCAATCCTCTAGCCTATCCTGCATCCTATCCAATGATCTATCCTATCCTATCATCTATCCTATCCTATCCTCTATCCTATCCTGTCCTCTATCCTATCCTATCCTCTATCCTATCCTATCCTCTATCCTATCCTATCCTCTATCCTATCCTATCCTCTATCCTATCCTATCCTCTATCCTATCCTATCCTCTATCCTATCCTATGTTCTATCCTTTCCTATCCTCTATCCTATCCTCTATCCAATCCTATATCCTATCCTATCCTCTATCCTATCCTATCCTCTATCCTATCCTATCCTCTATCCTATCAAATCCCCTATCCTATCCTCTGTCCTATCCTATCCTCTATCCTATCCTATCCTCTATCCTATCCTATCCTCTATCCTATCCTATCCTCTATCCTATCCTACCGTCTATCCAATCCTCTATCCTATCCTATCCTCTATCCTATTCTATCCTCTATCCTATCCTATCCTATCCTCTATCCTATAAAATCCCCTATCCTATCCTCTGCCCTATCCTATCCTCTATCCTATCCTATCAGTTATCCTACCCTATCCTCTATCCTATCCTATCCTCTATCCTATTCTACCCTCTATCCTATCCTCTATCCTATCGTATCCTCTATCCTATCCTATCCTCTATCCTACGCTATCCTCTATCCTATCCTATCCTCTATCCTATCCTATCATCTATCCTATCCTATCATCTATCCTATCCTATCCTCTATCCTATCCTATCCTCTATCCTATCCTATCCTCTATCCTATCAAATCCTCTGTCCTATCCTATCCTCTATCCTATCCTATCCTCTATCCTATCGTATCCTGTATCCTATCCTATCCTCTATCCTACGCTATCCTATATCCTATCCAATCCTCTATCCTATCCTATCCTCTATCCTATCCTATCATCTATCCTATCCTATCCTCTATCCTATCCTGTCCTCTATCCTATCCTATCCTCTATCCTATCCTATCCTCTATCATATCCAATCCTCTGTCCTATCCTATCATCTATCCTCAATCCTATCCTTTCCTGTATCCTATCCAATCCTCTATCCTATCCTATCCTCTGCCCTATCCTATCCTCTATCCTATCCTATCAGCTATCCTATCCTATCCTCTATCCTATCCTATTCTATCCTCTATCCTATTCTACCCTCTATCCTATCCTATCCTCTATCCTATCCTATCTTCTATGCTTTCCTATCCTCTATCCTATCCTCTATCCAATCCTCTATCCTATCCTATCCTCTATCCTATCCTATCCTCTATCCTATCCTATCCTCTATCATATCCTATCGTCTATCCTATCCTATCCTCTATCCTATAAAATCCCCTATCCTATCCTCTGCCCGATCCTATCCTCTATCCTATCCTATCAGCTATCCTATCCTATCCTCTATCCTATCCTATCCTCTATCCTATTCTACCCTCTATCCTATCCTATCCTCTATCCTATCCTATCCTCTATCCTATCCTATCCTCTATCCTATCCTATCCTCTATCCTATCCTATCTTCTATGCTTTCCTATCCTCTATCCTATCCTCTATCCAATCCTCTATCCTATCCTATCCTCTATCCTATCCTATCCTCTATCCTATCCTATCCTCTATCATATCCTATCGTCTATCCTATCCTATCCTCTATTCTATCAAATCCCCTACCCTATCCTCTGTCCTATCCTATCCTCTATCCTATCCTATCCTCTATCCTATTCTACCCTCTATCCTATCCTCTATCCTATCGTATCCTCTATCCTATCCTATCCTCTATCCTACGCTATCCTCTATCCTATCCTATCCTCTATCCTATCCTATCATCTATCCTATCCTATCCTCTATCCTATCCTATCCTCTATCCTATCCTATCCTCTATCCTATCCTATCCTCTATCCTATCCTATCCTCTATCCTATCCTATCCTCTATCCTATCCTATCTTCTATGCTTTCCTATGCTATCCTATCCTATCGTCTATCCTATCCTATCCTCTATCCTATCAAACCCGCTACCCTATCCAATCCTGTATCCTATCCAATCCTCTATCCTATCCAATCATCTATCCTATCCTATCCTCTATCCTATGATATCCTCTATCCTATCCTATCCTCTATTATCCTACCGTCTATCCAATCCTCTATCCTATCCTATCCTCTATCCTATTCTATCCTCTATCCTATCCTCTATCCTATAAAATCCCCTATCCTATCCTCTGCCCTATCCTATCCTCTATCCTATCCTATCAGTTATCCTACCCTATCCTCTATCCTATCCTATCCTCTATCCTATTCTACCCTCTATCCTATCCTCTGTCCTCTCTAATCCTCTATCCTATCCTATCCTCTATCCTATCCTATCCTCTATCCTATCCTATCCTCTATCCTATCCTATCCTCTATCCTATCCTATCCTCTATCCTATCCTATCTTCTATCCTATCCTATCCTCTATCCTATCAATTCCCCTACCCTATCCAATCCTGTATCCTATCCAATCCTCTATCCTATCCTATCCTCTATCCTATATTATCTTCTATCCTATGCTATCCTCTATCCTATCAATTCCCCTATCCTATCCAATCCTGTATCCTATCCAATCCTCTATCCTATCCTATCATCTATCCTATCCTATCCTCTATCCTATGATATCTTCTATCCTATCCTATCATCTATCCTATCCTATCCTCTATCCTATCCTATCCTCTATCCTATCCTATCCTCTATCCTATCCTATTCTCTATCCTATCCTATACTCTATCCTATCAAATCCCCTATCCTATCCTCTATCCTATCTTATCCTCTGTCCTATCTAATCCTCTATCCTATCCTATCCTCTATCCTATCCTATCCTCTATCCTATCCTATCCCCTATCCTATCCTATCTTCTATCCTATCCTATCCTCTATCCTATCTAATCCCCTATCCTATCCTCTATCCTATCCTATCCTGTATCCTATCCAATCCTCTATCCTATCCTCTGTCCTATCCTATCCTCTATCCTATCCTATCCTCTATCCTATCAAATCCTCTGTTCTATCCTATCCTCTATCCTATCCTATCCTCTATCCTATCGTATCCTGTATCCTATCCTATCCTCTATCCTACGCTATCCTCTATCCTATCCAATCCTCTATCCTATCCTATCCTCTATCCTATCCTATCATCTATCCTATCCTATCCTCTATCCTATCCTGTCCTCTATCCTATCCTATCCTCTATCCTATCCTATCCTCTATCATATCCAATCCTCTGTCCTATCCTATCATCTATCCTCAATCCTATCCTTTCCTGTATCCTATCCAATCCTCTATCCTATCCTATCCTCTGCCCTATCCTATCCTCTATCCTATCCTATCAGCTATCCTATCCTATCCTCTATCCTATCCTATTCTATCCTCTATCCTATTCTACCCTCTATCCTATCCTATCCTCTATCCTATCCTATCTTCTATGCTTTCCTATCCTCTATCCTATCCTCTATCCAATCCTCTATCCTATCCTATCCTCTATCCTATCCTATCCTCTATCCTATCCTATCCTCTATCATATCCTATCGTCTATCCTATCCTATCCTCTATCCTATAAAATCCCCTATCCTATCCTCTGCCCGATCCTATCCTCTATCCTATCCTATCAGCTATCCTATCCTATCCTCTATCCTATCCTATCCTCTATCCTATTCTACCCTCTATCCTATCCTATCCTCTATCCTATCCTATCCTCTATCCTATCCTATCCTCTATCCTATCCTATCCTCTGCCCTATCCTATCCTCTATCCTATCCTATCAGCTATCCTATCCTATCCTCTATCCTATCCTATTCTATCCTCTATCCTATTCTACCCTCTATCCTATCCTATCCTCTATCCTATCCTATCTTCTATGCTTTCCTATCCTCTATCCTATCCTCTATCCAATCCTCTATCCTATCCTATCCTCTATCCTATCCTATCCTCTATCCTATCCTATCCTCTATCATATCCTATCGTCTATCCTATCCTATCCTCTATCCTATAAAATCCCCTATCCTATCCTCTGCCCGATCCTATCCTCTATCCTATCCTATCAGCTATCCTATCCTATCCTCTATCCTATCCTATCCTCTATCCTATTCTACCCTCTATCCTATCCTATCCTCTATCCTATCCTATCCTCTATCCTATCCTATCCTCTATCCTATCCTATCCTCTATCCTATCCTATCTTCTATGCTTTCCTATCCTCTATCCTATCCTCTATCCAATCCTCTATCCTATCCTATCCTCTATCCTATCCTATCCTCTATCCTATCCTATCCTCTATCATATCCTATCGTCTATCCTATCCTATCCTCTATTCTATCAAATCCCCTACCCTATCCTCTGTCCTATCCTATCCTCTATCCTATCCTATCCTCTATCCTATTCTACCCTCTATCCTATCCTCTATCCTATCGTATCCTCTATCCTATCCTATCCTCTATCCTACGCTATCCTCTATCCTATCCTATCCTCTATCCTATCCTATCATCTATCCTATCCTATCCTCTATCCTATCCTATCCTCTATCCTATCCTATCCTCTATCCTATCCTATCCTCTATCCTATCCTATCCTCTATCCTATCCTATCCTCTATCCTATCCTATCTTCTATGCTTTCCTATGCTATCCTATCCTATCGTCTATCCTATCCTATCCTCTATCCTATCAAACCCGCTACCCTATCCAATCCTGTATCCTATCCAATCCTCTATCCTATCCAATCATCTATCCTATCCTATCCTCTATCCTATGATATCCTCTATCCTATCCTATCCTCTATTATCCTACCGTCTATCCAATCCTCTATCCTATCCTATCCTCTATCCTATTCTATCCTCTATCCTATCCTCTATCCTATAAAATCCCCTATCCTATCCTCTGCCCTATCCTATCCTCTATCCTATCCTATCAGTTATCCTACCCTATCCTCTATCCTATCCTATCCTCTATCCTATTCTACCCTCTATCCTATCCTCTGTCCTCTCTAATCCTCTATCCTATCCTATCCTCTGTCCTATCGTATCCTCTATCCTATCCTATCCTATCCTCTATCATATCCTATCAGCTATCCTATCCTATCCTCTATCCTATCCTATCCTCTATCCTATTCTACCCTCTATCCTATCCTATCCTCTATCGTATCCTATCCTCTATCCTATCCTATCCTCTATCCTATCCTATCCTCTATCCTATCCTATCTTCTATGCTTTCCTATCCTCTATCCTATCCTCTATCCAATCCTCTATCCTATCCTATCCTCTATCCTATCCTATCCTCTATCATATCCTCTATCCTATCCTATCCTCTATCCTATTCTATCCTCTATCCTATCCTATCCTCTGCCCTATCCTATCCTCTATCCTATCCTATCAGCTATCCTATCCTATCCTCTATCCTATCCTATCCTATCCTCTATCCTATTCTACCCTCTATCCTATCCTATCCTCTATCCTATCCTATCTTCTATGCTTTCCTATCCTCTATCCTATCCTCTATCCAATCCTCTATCCTATCGTATCCTCTATCCTATCCTATCCTCTATCCTATCCTATCCTCTATCATATCCTATCGTCTATCCTATCCTATCCTCTATCCTATAAAATCCCCTATCCTATCCTCTGCCCTATCCTATCCTCTATCCTATCCTATCAGCTATCCTATCCTATCCTCTATCCTATCCTATCCTCTATCCTATTCTACCCTCTATCCTATCCTATCCTCTATCCTATCCTATCCTCTATCCTATCCTATCCTCTATCCTATCCTATCTTCTATGCTTTCCTATCCTCTATCCTATCCTCTATCCAATCCTCTATCCTATCCTATCCTCTATCCTATCCTATCCTCTATCCTATCCTATCCTCTATCATATCCTATCGTCTATCCTATCCTATCCTCTATTCTATCAAATCTCCTACCCTATCCTCTGTCCTATCCTATCCTCTATCCTATCCTATCCTCTATCCTATCCTACCCTCTATCCTATCCTATCCTCTATCCTATCCTATCCTCTATCCTATCCTATCCTCTATCCTATCCTACCGTCTATCCAATCCTCTATCCTATCCTATCCTCTATCCTATTCTATCCTCTATCCTATCCTATCCTCTATCCTGTCCTATCCTCTATCCTATAAAATCCCCTATCCTATCCTCTGCCCTATCCTATCCTCTATCCTATCCTATCAGCTATCCTATCCTATCATCTATCCTATCCTATCCTCTATCCTATTCTACCCTCTATCCTATCCTCTATCCTATCGTATCCTCTATCCTATCCTATCCTCTATCCTACGCTATCCTCTATCCTATCCTATCCTCTATCCTATCCTATCCTCTATCCTATCCTATCTTCTATCCTATCCTATCCTCTATCCTATCAAATCCCCTATCCTATCCTCTATCCTATCCTATCCTGTATCCTATCCAATCCTCTAGCCTATCCTGCATCCTATCCAATGATCTATCCTATCCTATCATCTATCCTATCCTATCCTCTATCCTATCCTGTCCTCTATCCTATCCTATCCTCTATCCTATCCTATCCTCTATCCTATCCTATCCTCTATCCTATTCTACCCTCTATCCTATCCTATCCTCTATCGTATCCTATCCTCTATCCTATCCTATCCTCTATCCTATCCTATCCTCTATCCTATCCTATCTTCTATGCTTTCCTATCCTCTATCCTATCCTCTATCCAATCCTCTATCCTATCCTATCCTCTATCCTATCCTATCCTCTATCATATCCTCTATCCTATCCTATCCTCTATCCTATTCTATCCTCTATCCTATCCTATCCTCTGCCCTATCCTATCCTCTATCCTATCCTATCAGCTATCCTATCCTATCCTCTATCCTATCCTATCCTATCCTCTATCCTATTCTACCCTCTATCCTATCCTATCCTCTATCCTATCCTATCTTCTATGCTTTCCTATCCTCTATCCTATCCTCTATCCAATCCTCTATCCTATCGTATCCTCTATCCTATCCTATCCTCTATCCTATCCTATCCTCTATCATATCCTATCGTCTATCCTATCCTATCCTCTATCCTATAAAATCCCCTATCCTATCCTCTGCCCTATCCTATCCTCTATCCTATCCTATCAGCTATCCTATCCTATCCTCTATCCTATCCTATCCTCTATCCTATTCTACCCTCTATCCTATCCTATCCTCTATCCTATCCTATCCTCTATCCTATCCTATCCTCTATCCTATCCTATCTTCTATGCTTTCCTATCCTCTATCCTATCCTCTATCCAATCCTCTATCCTATCCTATCCTCTATCCTATCCTATCCTCTATCCTATCCTATCCTCTATCATATCCTATCGTCTATCCTATCCTATCCTCTATTCTATCAAATCTCCTACCCTATCCTCTGTCCTATCCTATCCTCTATCCTATCCTATCCTCTATCCTATCCTACCCTCTATCCTATCCTATCCTCTATCCTATCCTATCCTCTATCCTATCCTATCCTCTATCCTATCCTACCGTCTATCCAATCCTCTATCCTATCCTATCCTCTATCCTATTCTATCCTCTATCCTATCCTATCCTCTATCCTGTCCTATCCTCTATCCTATAAAATCCCCTATCCTATCCTCTGCCCTATCCTATCCTCTATCCTATCCTATCAGCTATCCTATCCTATCATCTATCCTATCCTATCCTCTATCCTATTCTACCCTCTATCCTATCCTCTATCCTATCGTATCCTCTATCCTATCCTATCCTCTATCCTACGCTATCCTCTATCCTATCCTATCCTCTATCCTATCCTATCCTCTATCCTATCCTATCTTCTATCCTATCCTATCCTCTATCCTATCAAATCCCCTATCCTATCCTCTATCCTATCCTATCCTGTATCCTATCCAATCCTCTAGCCTATCCTGCATCCTATCCAATGATCTATCCTATCCTATCATCTATCCTATCCTATCCTCTATCCTATCCTGTCCTCTATCCTATCCTATCCTCTATCCTATCCTATCCTCTATCCTATCCTATCCTCTATCCTATCCTATCCTCTATCCTATCCTATCCTCTATCCTATCCTATCCTCTATCCTATCCTATGTTCTATCCTTTCCTATCCTCTATCCTATCCTCTATCCAATCCTATATCCTATCCTATCCTCTATCCTATCCTATCCTCTATCCTATCCTATCCTCTATCCTATCAAATCCCCTATCCTATCCTCTGTCCTATCCTATCCTCTATCCTATCCTATCCTCTATCCTATCCTATCCTCTATCCTATCCTATCCTCTATCCTATCCTACCGTCTATCCAATCCTCTATCCTATCCTATCCTCTATCCTATTCTATCCTCTATCCTATCCTATCCTATCCTCTATCCTATAAAATCCCCTATCCTATCCTCTGCCCTATCCTATCCTCTATCCTATCCTATCAGTTATCCTACCCTATCCTCTATCCTATCCTATCCTCTATCCTATTCTACCCTCTATCCTATCCTCTATCCTATCGTATCCTCTATCCTATCCTATCCTCTATCCTACGCTATCCTCTATCCTATCCTATCCTCTATCCTATCCTATCATCTATCCTATCCTATCATCTATCCTATCCTATCCTCTATCCTATCCTATCCTCTATCCTATCCTATCCTCTATCCTATCAAATCCTCTGTCCTATCCTATCCTCTATCCTATCCTATCCTCTATCCTATCGTATCCTGTATCCTATCCTATCCTCTATCCTACGCTATCCTATATCCTATCCAATCCTCTATCCTATCCTATCCTCTATCCTATCCTATCATCTATCCTATCCTATCCTCTATCCTATCCTGTCCTCTATCCTATCCTATCCTCTATCCTATCCTATCCTCTATCATATCCAATCCTCTGTCCTATCCTATCATCTATCCTCAATCCTATCCTTTCCTGTATCCTATCCAATCCTCTATCCTATCCTATCCTCTGCCCTATCCTATCCTCTATCCTATCCTATCAGCTATCCTATCCTATCCTCTATCCTATCCTATTCTATCCTCTATCCTATTCTACCCTCTATCCTATCCTATCCTCTATCCTATCCTATCTTCTATGCTTTCCTATCCTCTATCCTATCCTCTATCCAATCCTCTATCCTATCCTATCCTCTATCCTATCCTATCCTCTATCCTATCCTATCCTCTATCATATCCTATCGTCTATCCTATCCTATCCTCTATCCTATAAAATCCCCTATCCTATCCTCTGCCCGATCCTATCCTCTATCCTATCCTATCAGCTATCCTATCCTATCCTCTATCCTATCCTATCCTCTATCCTATTCTACCCTCTATCCTATCCTATCCTCTATCCTATCCTATCCTCTATCCTATCCTATCCTCTATCCTATCCTATCCTCTATCCTATCCTATCTTCTATGCTTTCCTATCCTCTATCCTATCCTCTATCCAATCCTCTATCCTATCCTATCCTCTATCCTATCCTATCCTCTATCCTATCCTATCCTCTATCATATCCTATCGTCTATCCTATCCTATCCTCTATTCTATCAAATCCCCTACCCTATCCTCTGTCCTATCCTATCCTCTATCCTATCCTATCCTCTATCCTATTCTACCCTCTATCCTATCCTCTATCCTATCGTATCCTCTATCCTATCCTATCCTCTATCCTACGCTATCCTCTATCCTATCCTATCCTCTATCCTATCCTATCATCTATCCTATCCTATCCTCTATCCTATCCTATCCTCTATCCTATCCTATCCTCTATCCTATCCTATCCTCTATCCTATCCTATCCTCTATCCTATCCTATCCTCTATCCTATCCTATCTTCTATGCTTTCCTATGCTATCCTATCCTATCGTCTATCCTATCCTATCCTCTATCCTATCAAACCCGCTACCCTATCCAATCCTGTATCCTATCCAATCCTCTATCCTATCCAATCATCTATCCTATCCTATCCTCTATCCTATGATATCCTCTATCCTATCCTATCCTCTATTATCCTACCGTCTATCCAATCCTCTATCCTATCCTATCCTCTATCCTATTCTATCCTCTATCCTATCCTCTATCCTATAAAATCCCCTATCCTATCCTCTGCCCTATCCTATCCTCTATCCTATCCTATCAGTTATCCTACCCTATCCTCTATCCTATCCTATCCTCTATCCTATTCTACCCTCTATCCTATCCTCTGTCCTCTCTAATCCTCTATCCTATCCTATCCTCTATCCTATCCTATCCTCTATCCTATCCTATCCTCTATCCTATCCTATCCTCTATCCTATCCTATCCTCTATCCTATCCTATCTTCTATCCTATCCTATCCTCTATCCTATCAATTCCCCTACCCTATCCAATCCTGTATCCTATCCAATCCTCTATCCTATCCTATCCTCTATCCTATATTATCTTCTATCCTATGCTATCCTCTATCCTATCAATTCCCCTATCCTATCCAATCCTGTATCCTATCCAATCCTCTATCCTATCCTATCATCTATCCTATCCTATCCTCTATCCTATGATATCTTCTATCCTATCCTATCATCTATCCTATCCTATCCTCTATCCTATCCTATCCTCTATCCTATCCTATCCTCTATCCTATCCTATTCTCTATCCTATCCTATACTCTATCCTATCAAATCCCCTATCCTATCCTCTATCCTATCTTATCCTCTGTCCTATCTAATCCTCTATCCTATCCTATCCTCTATCCTATCCTATCCTCTATCCTATCCTATCCCCTATCCTATCCTATCTTCTATCCTATCCTATCCTCTATCCTATCTAATCCCCTATCCTATCCTCTATCCTATCCTATCCTGTATCCTATCCAATCCTCTATCCTATCCTCTGTCCTATCCTATCCTCTATCCTATCCTATCCTCTATCCTATCAAATCCTCTGTTCTATCCTATCCTCTATCCTATCCTATCCTCTATCCTATCGTATCCTGTATCCTATCCTATCCTCTATCCTACGCTATCCTCTATCCTATCCAATCCTCTATCCTATCCTATCCTCTATCCTATCCTATCATCTATCCTATCCTATCCTCTATCCTATCCTGTCCTCTATCCTATCCTATCCTCTATCCTATCCTATCCTCTATCATATCCAATCCTCTGTCCTATCCTATCATCTATCCTCAATCCTATCCTTTCCTGTATCCTATCCAATCCTCTATCCTATCCTATCCTCTGCCCTATCCTATCCTCTATCCTATCCTATCAGCTATCCTATCCTATCCTCTATCCTATCCTATTCTATCCTCTATCCTATTCTACCCTCTATCCTATCCTATCCTCTATCCTATCCTATCTTCTATGCTTTCCTATCCTCTATCCTATCCTCTATCCAATCCTCTATCCTATCCTATCCTCTATCCTATCCTATCCTCTATCCTATCCTATCCTCTATCATATCCTATCGTCTATCCTATCCTATCCTCTATCCTATAAAATCCCCTATCCTATCCTCTGCCCGATCCTATCCTCTATCCTATCCTATCAGCTATCCTATCCTATCCTCTATCCTATCCTATCCTCTATCCTATTCTACCCTCTATCCTATCCTATCCTCTATCCTATCCTATCCTCTATCCTATCCTATCCTCTATCCTATCCTATCCTCTATCCTATCCTATCTTCTATGCTTTCCTATCCTCTATCCTATCCTCTATCCAATCCTCTATCCTATCCTATCCTCTATCCTATCCTATCCTCTATCCTATCCTATCCTCTATCATATCCTATCGTCTATCCTATCCTATCCTCTATTCTATCAAATCCCCTACCCTATCCTCTGTCCTATCCTATCCTCTATCCTATCCTGTCCTCTATCCTATCCTATCCTCTATCCTATCCTATCCTCTATCATATCCAATCCTCTGTCCTATCCTATCATCTATCCTCAATCCTATCCTTTCCTGTATCCTATCCAATCCTCTATCCTATCCTATCCTCTGCCCTATCCTATCCTCTATCCTATCCTATCAGCTATCCTATCCTATCCTCTATCCTATCCTATTCTATCCTCTATCCTATTCTACCCTCTATCCTATCCTATCCTCTATCCTATCCTATCTTCTATGCTTTCCTATCCTCTATCCTATCCTCTATCCAATCCTCTATCCTATCCTATCCTCTATCCTATCCTATCCTCTATCCTATCCTATCCTCTATCATATCCTATCGTGTATCCTATCCTATCCTCTATCCTATAAAATCCCCTATCCTATCCTCTGCCCGATCCTATCCTCTATCCTATCCTATCAGCTATCCTATCCTATCCTCTATCCTATCCTATCCTCTATCCTATTCTACCCTCTATCCTATCCTATCCTCTATCCTATCCTATCCTCTATCCTATCCTATCCTCTATCCTATCCTATCCTCTATCCTATCCTATCTTCTATGCTTTCCTATCCTCTATCCTATCCTCTATCCAATCCTCTATCCTATCCTATCCTCTACCCTATCCTATCCTCTATCCTATCCTATCCTCTATCATATCCTATCGTCTATCCTATCCTATCCTCTATTCTATCAAATCCCCTACCCTATCCTCTGTCCTATCCTATCCTCCATCCTATCCTATCCTCTATCCTATCCTACCCTCTATCCTATCCTATCCTCTATCCTATCCTATCCTCTATCCTATCCTATCCTCTATCCTATCCTACCGTCTATCCAATCCTCTATCCTATCCTATCCTCTATCCTATTCTATCCTCTATCCTATCCTATTCTCTATCCTGTCCTATCCTCTATCCTATAAAATCCCCTATCCTATCCTCTGCCCTATCCTATCCTCTATCCTATCCTATCAGCTATCCTATCCTATCATCTATCCTATCCTATCCTCTATCCTATTCTACCCTCTATCCTATCCTCTATCCTATCGTATCCTCTATCCTATCCTATCCTCTATCCTACGCTATCCTCTATCCTATCCTATCCTCTATCCTATCCTATCCTCTATCCTATCCTATCTTCTATCCTATCCTATCCTCTATCCTATCAAATCCCCTATCCTATCCTCTATCCTATCCTATCCTGTATCCTATCCAATCCTCTAGCCTATCCTGCATCCTATCCAATGATCTATCCTATCCTATCATCTATCCTCAATCCTATCCTTTCCTGTATCATATCCAATCCTCTATCCTATCCTGTCCTCTATCCTATCCTATCCTCTATCCTATCCTATCCAATCCCGTATCCTATCCTCTATTCTATCCTATCCTGTATCCAATCCTATCCTCAATCCTATCCTTTCCTGTATCCTATCCTATCCTCTATCCTATCAAATCCTCTATCCTATCCTATCCTCTATCCTATCCTATCCTCTATCCTATCCTATCATCTATCCTATCCTATCCTCTATCCTATCCTGTCCTCTATCCTATCCTATCCTCTATCCTATTCTATCCTCTATCCTATCCTATCCTATCCTCTATCCTATAAAATCCCCTATCCTATCCTCTGCCCTATCCTATCCTCTATCCTATCCTATCAGTTATCCTACCCTATCCTCTATCCTATCCTATCCTCTATCCTATTCTACCCTCTATCCTATCCTCTATCCTATCGTATCCTCTATCCTATCCTATCCTTTATCCTACGCTATCCTCTATCCTATCCTATCCTCTATCCTATCCTATCATCTATCCTATCCTATCCTCTATCCTATCCTATCCTCTATCCTATCCTATCCTCTATCCTATCCTATCCTCTATCCTATCCTATCCTCTATCCTATCCTATCGTCTATCCTATCCTATCCTCTATCCTATCAAACCCGCTACCCTATCCAATCCTGTATCCTATCCAATCCTCTATCCTATCCAATCATCTATCCTATCCTATCCTATCCTCTATCCTATGATATCCTCTATCCTATCCTATCCTCTATCCTATGATATCCTCTATCCTATCCTATCCTCTATCCTATCCTACCGTCTATCCAATCCTCTATCCTATCCTATCCTCTATCCTATTCTATCCTCTATCCTATCCTATCCTATCCTCTATCCTATAAAATCCCCTATCCTATCCTCTGCCCTATCCTATCCTCTATCCTATCCTATCAGTTATCCTATCCTATCCTCTATCCTATCCTATCAGCTATCCTATCCTATCATCTATCCTATCCTATCCTCTATCCTATTCTACCCTCTATCCTATCCTCTATCCTATCGTATCCTCTATCCTATCCTATCCTCTATCCTACGCTATCCTCTATCCTATCCTATCCTCTATCCTATCCTATCCTCTATCCTATCCTATCGTCTATCCTATCCTATCCTCTATCCTATCAAATCCCCTGTCCTATCCTCTGTCCTATCCTATCCTCTATCCTATCCTATCCTCTATCCTATCCTATCATCTATCCTATCCTACCGTCTATCCAATCCTCTATCCTATCCTATCCTCTATCCTATTCTATCCTCTATCCTATCCTATCCTCTATCCTATCCTATCCTCTATCCTATAAAATCCCCTATCCTATCCTCTGCCCTATCCTATCCTCTATCCTATCCTATCAGCTATCCTATCCTATCCTCTATCCTATCCCATCCTCTATCCTATTCTACCCTCTATCCTATCCTCTATCCTATCGTATCATCTATCCTATCCTATCCTCTATCCTACGCTATCCTCTATCCTATCCTATCCTCTATCCTATCCTATCCTCTATCCTATCCTATCTTCTATCCTATCCTATCCTCTATCCTATCAATTCCCCTAACCTATCCAATCCTGTATCCTATCCAATCCTCTATCCTATCCTATCATCTATCCTATCCTATCCTCTATCCTATGATATCCTCTATCCTATCCTATCATCTATCCTATCCTATCCTCTATCCTATCCTCTCCTCTATCCTATCCTATCCTCTATCCTATCCTATTCTCTATCCTATCCTATCTTCTATCCTATCCTATCGTCTATCCTATCAAATCCCCTAGCCTATCCTGTATCCTATCCAATCCTCTATCCTATCCTGTATCCTATCCAATCCTCTATCCTATCCTATCATCTATCCACAATCCTATCCTTTCCTGTATCCAATTCTATCCTCAATCCTATCCTTTCCTGTATCCTATCCTATCCTCTATCCTCTATCCCATCCAATCCTCTATCCTATCGTATCCTCTATCCTATCCTATATTCTATCCTATCCTCTATCCAATCCTCTGTCCTATCCTATCCTCTATCCTATCCTATACTCTATCCTATCGTATCCTCTATCCTGTCCTCTCCTCTATCCTACGCTATCCTCTATCCTATCCAATCCTCTATCCTATCCTATCCTCTATCCTATCCTATCATCTATCCTATCCCCTATCCTATCCTATCCTCTATCCTATCCTATCCTCTATCCTATCCTATCCTCTATCCTATCCTATCATCTATCCTATCCTACCCTCTATCCTATCCTATCCTCCATCCTATCCTATCCTCTATCCTATCCTATCCTCTATCCTATCCTATCCTCTATCCTATCCTATCCTCTATCCTATCCTATCTTCTATCCTTTCCTATCCTCTATCCTATCCTCTATCCAATCCTCCATCCTATCCTATCCTCTATCCTATCCTATCCTCTATCCTATCCTATCCTCTATCCTATCCTATCCTCTATCCTATCCTATCCTCTATCCTATCAAATCCCCTATCCTATCCTCTGTCCTATCCTATCCTCTATCCTATCAAATCCTCTGTCGTATCCTATCCTCTATCCTATCCTATCCTCTATCCTATCCTATCCTCTATCCTATCCTATCCTCTATCCTATCCTATCCTCTATCCTATCCTATCCTCTATCCTGTCCTATCCTCTATCCTATCCTATCCTCTATCCTATCCTATCCTCTATCCTATCCTATCCTTTCCTGTATCATATCCAATCCTCTATCCTATCCTGTCCTCTATCCTATCCTATCCTCTATCCTATCCTATCCTCTATCCTATCCTATCCTCTATCCTATCCTCTCCTCTATCCTATCCTATTCTCTATCGTATCCTATCGTCTATCCTATCAAATCCCCTATCCTATCCTGTATCCTATCCAATCCTCTATCCTACCCTGTATCCTATCCAATCCTCTATCCTATCCTATCATCTATCCACACTCCTATCCTTTCCTGTATCCAATCCTATCCTCAATCCTATCCTTTCCTGTATCCTATCCTATCCTCTATCCTCTATCCCATCCAATCCTCTATCCAATCCTATCCTCTATCCTATCCTATCCTCTATCCTATCCTAGCCTCTATCCTATCCTATCCTCTATCCTATCCTCTATCCTATCCTATCCTCTATCCTATCCTATCCTCTATCCTATCCTATCTTCTATCCTTTCCTATCCTCTATCCTATCCTCTATCCAATCCTCCATCCTATCCTATCCTCTATCCTATCCTATCCTCTATCCTATCCTATCCTCTATCCTATCCTATCCTCTATCCTATCCTCTCCTCTATCCTATCCTATTCTCTATCGTATCCTATCATCTATCCTCAATCCTATCCTTTCCTGTATCCTATCCTATCCTCTATCCTATCAAATCCTCTGTCGTATCCTATCCTCTATCCTATCCTATCCTCTATCCTATCCTATCCTCTATCCTATCCTATCCTCTATCCTATCCTATCCTCTATCCTATCCTATCATCTATCCTATCCTACCCTCTATCCTATCCTATCCTCCATCCTATCCTATCCTCTATCCTATCCTATCCTCTATCCTATCCTATCCTCTATCCTATCCTATCCTCTATCCTATCCTCTATCCTATCCTATCCTCTATCCCATCCTATCCTCTATCCTATCCTATCTTCTATCCTTTCCTATCCTCTATCCTATCAAATCCCCTATCCTATCCTCTGTCCTATCCTATCCTCTATCCTATCCTATCCTCTATCCTATCCTATTCTCTATCCTATCCTATCTTCTATCCTATCCTATCCTCTATCCTACCAAATCCCCTATCCTATGCTCTATCCTATCCTATCCTCTGTCCTATCTAATCCTCTATCCTATCCTATCCTCCATCCTATCCTATCCTCTATCCTATCCTATCCTCTATCCTATCCTATCCTCTATCCTATCCTATCCTCTATCCTATCCTATCTTCTATCCTTTCCTATCCTCTATCCTATCCTCTATCTAATCCTCCATCCTATCCTATCCTCTATCCTATCCTATCCTCTATCCTATCCTATCCTCTATCCTATCAAATCCCCTATCCTATCCTCTGTCCTATCCTATCCTCTATCCTATCCTATCCTCTATCCTATCCTATTCTCTATCCTATCCTATCTTCTATCCTATCCTATCCTCTATCCTATCAAATCCCCTATCCTATGCTCTATCCTATCCTATCCTCTGACCTATCTAATCCTCTATCCTATCCTATCCTCTATCCTATCCTATCCTCTATCCTATCCTATCCTCTATCCTATCCTATCCTCTATCCTATCCTATCCTCTATCCTATCCTATCCAATCCCGTATCCTATCCTCTATTCTATCCTATCCTGTATCCAATCCTATCCTCAATCCTATCCTTTCCTGTATCCTATCCTATCCTCTATCCTCTATCCCATCCAATCCTCTATCCTATCCTATCCTCTATCCTATTCTATCCTCTATCCTATCCTCTATCCAATCCTCTGTCCTATCCTATCCTCTATCCTATCCTATACTCTATCCTATCGTATCCTCTATCCTATCCTATCCTCTATCATACGCTATCCTCTAACCTATCCAATCCTCTATCCTATCCTATCCTCTATCCTATCAAATCCTCTGTCGTATCCTATCCTCTATCCTATCCTATCCTCTATCCTATCCTATCCTCTATCCTATCCTATCCTCTATCCTATCCTATCCTCTATCCTATCCTATCACCTATCCTATCCTACCCTCTATCCTATCCTATCCTCCATCCTATCCTATCCTCTATCCTATCCTATCCTCTATCCTATCCTATCCTCTATCCTATCCTATCCTCTATCCTATCCTATCTTCTATCCTATCCTAGCCTCTATCCTATCCTATCCTCTATCCTATCCTCTATCCTATCCTATCCTCTATCCTATCCTATCCTCTATCCTATCCTATCTTCTATCCTTTCCTATCCTCTATCCTATCCTCTATCCAATCCTCCATCCTATCCTATCCTCTATCCTATCCTATCCTCTATCCTATCCTCTCCTCTATCCTATCAAATCCCCTTTCCTATCCTCTGTCCTATCCTATCCTCTATCCTATCCTATCCTCTATCCTATCCTATCCTTTCCTGTATCATATCCAATCCTCTATCCTATCCTGTCCTCTATCCTATCCTATCCTCTATCCGATCCTATCCTCTATCCTATCCTATCCTCTATCCTATCCTCTCCTCTATCCTATCCTATTCTCTATCGTATCCTATCATCTATCCTCAATCCTATCCTTTCCTGTATCCTATCCTATCCTCTATCCTATCAAATCCTCTGTCGTATCCTATCCTCTATCCTATCCTATCCTCTATCCTATCCTATCCTCTATCCTATCCTATCCTCTATCCTATCCTATCCTCTATCCTGTCCTATCCTCTATCCTATCCTATCCTCTATCCTATCCTATCCTCTATCCTATCCTATCCTTTCCTGTATCATATCCAATCCTCTATCCTATCCTGTCCTCTATCCTATCCTATCCTCTATCCTATCCTATCCTCTATCCTATCCTATCCTCTATCCTATCCTATCCTCTATCCTGTCCTATCCTCTATCCTATCCTATCCCCTACCCTATCATATCCTCTATCCTATCCTATCCTCTATCCAATCCTCTGTCCTATCCTATCCTCTATCCTATCCTATAATCTATCCTATCCTATCTTCTATCCTATCCTATCCTCTATCCTATCAAATCCCGTATCCTATCCTCTGTCCTATCCTATCCTCTATCCTATCCTATCCTCTATCCTATCAAATCCCCTATCCTATCCTCTATCATATCCTATCCTGTATCCTATCCAATCCTCTATCCTATCCTATCATCTATCCTATCCTATCCTCTATCCTATCCTATCTTCTATCCTATCCTATCCTCTATCCTATCAATTCCCCTATCCTATCCAATCCTGTATCCTATCCAATCCTCTATCCTATCCTATCATCTATCCTATCCTATCATCTATCCTATCCTATCCTCTATCCTATCCTATACTCTATCCTATCGTATCCTCTATCCTATCCTATCCTCTATCCTACGCTATCCTCTATCCTATCCAATCCTCTATCCTATCCTATCCTCTATCCTATCCTATCATCTATCCTATCCTATCCTCTATCCTATCCTGTCCTCTATCCTATCCTATCCTCTATCCCATCCTATCCTCTATGCTATCCTATCCTCTATCCTATCCTCTCCTCTATCCTATCCTATTCTCTATCGTATCCTATCATCTATCCTCAATCCTATCCTTTCCTGTATCCTATCCTATCCTCTATCCTATCAAATCCTCTGTCGTATCCTATCCTCTATCCTATCCTATCCTCTATCCTATCCTATCCTCTATCCTATCCTATCCTCTATCCTATCCTATCATCTATCCTATCCTATCCTCTATCCTATCCTATCCTCCATCCTATCCTATCCTCTATCCTATCCTATCCTCTATCCTATCCTATCCTCTATACTATCCTATCCTCTATCCTATCCTATCTTCTATCCTATCCTAGCCTCTATCCTATCCTATCCTCTATCCTATCCTCTATCCTATCCTATCCTCTATCCTATCCTAGCCTCTATCCTATCCTATCTTCTATCCTTTCCTATCCTCTATCCTATCCTCTATCCAATCCTCCATCCTATCCTATCCTATCCTCTATCCTATCAAATAACCTATCCTATCCTCTGTCCTATCCTATCCTCTATCCTATCCTATCCTCTATCCTATCCTATTCTCTATCCTATCCTATTTTCTATCCTATCCTATCCTCTATCCTATCAAATCCCCTATCCTATCCTCTACCCTATCCTATCCTCTGTCCTATCTAATCCTCTATCCTATCCTATCCTCTATCCTATCCTATCCTCTATCCTATCCTATCCTTTCCTGTATCATATCCAATCCTCTATCCTATCCTGTCCTCTATCCTATCCTGTCCTCTATCCTATCCTATCCTCTATCCTATCCTATCCTCTATCCTATCCTATCCTCTATCCTATCCTATCCTCTATCTTATCCTATCTTCTATCCTTTCCTATCCTCTATCCTATCCTCTATCCAATCCTCCATCCTATCCTATCCTCTATCCTATCCTATCCTCTATCCTATGAAATCCCCTATCCTATCCTCTATCCTATCCTATCCTCTGTCCTATCGAATCCTCTATCATATCCTATCCTGTATCCTATCCAATCCTCTATCCTATCCTATCATCTATCCTCAATCCTATCCTTTCCTGTATCCTATCCAATCCTCTATCCTATCCTATCCTCTATCCTATCCTGTCCTCTATCCTATCCTATCCCCTATCCTATCCTATCCTCTATCCTATCCTATCCTGTATCCTATCCAATCCTCTATCCTATCCTATCATCTATCCTGAATCCTATCCTTTCCTGTATCCTATCTAATCCTCTATCCTATCCTATCCTCTATCCTATCCTATCCTCTACCCTATCATATCCTCTATCCTATCCTATCCTCTATCCAATCCTCTGTCCTATCCTATCCTCTATCCTATCCTATAATCTATCCTATCCTATCTTCTATCCTATCCTATCCTCTATACTATCAAATCCCGTATCCTATCCTCTGTCCTATCCTATCCTCTACCCTATCCTATCCTCTATCCTATCCTATCCTCTATCCTATCCTATCCTCTATCCTATCAAATCCCCTATCCTGTCCTCTATCATATCCTATCCTGTATCCTATCCAATCCTCTATCCTATCCTATCATCTATCCTCAATCCTATCCTTTCCTGTATCCTATCCAATCCTCTATCCTATCCTATCCTCTATCCTATCCTGTCCTCTATCCTATCCTATCCCCTATCCTATCCTATCCTCTATCCTATCCTATCCTGTATCCTATCCAATCCTCTATCCTATCCTATCATCTATCCTGAATCCTATCCTTTCCTGTATCCTATCTAATCCTCCATCCTATCCTATCCTCTATCCTATCCTATCCTCTATCCTATCCTATCCTCTATCCTATCAAATCCCCTATCCTATCCTCTGTCCTATCCTATCCTCTATCCTATCCTGTCCTCTATCCTATCCTATTCTCTATCCTATCCTATCTTCTATCCTATCCTATCCTCTATCCTATGAAATCCCCTATCCTATCCTCTATCCTATCCTATCCTCTGTCCTATCTAATCCTCTATCATATCCTATCCTGTATCCTATCCAATCCTCTATCCTATCCTATCATCTATCCTCAATCCTATCCTTTCCTGTATCCTATCCAATCCTCTATCCTATCCTATCCTCTATCCTATCCTGTCCTCTATCCTATCCTATCCCCTATCCTATCCTATCCTCTATCCTATCCTATCCTGTATCCTATCCAATCCTCTATCCTATCCTATCATCTATCCTGAATCCTATCCTTTCCTGTATCCTATCTAATCCTCTATCCTATCCTATCCTCTATCCTATCCTATCCTCTACCCTATCATATCCTCTATCCTATCCTATCCTCTATCCAATCCTCTGTCCTATCCTATCCTCTATCCTATCCTATAATCTATCCTATCCTATCTTCTATCCTATCCTATCCTCTATACTATCAAATCCCGTATCCTATCCTCTGTCCTATCCTATCCTCTATCCTATCCTATCCTCTATCCTACCCTATCCTCTATCCTATCAAATCCCCTATCCTGTCCTCTATCATATCCTATCCTGTATCCTATCCAATCCTCTATCCTATCCTATCATCTATCCTCAATCCTATCCTTTCCTGTATCCTATCCAATCCTCTATCCTATCCTATCCTCTATCCTATCCTGTCCTCTATCCTATCCTATCCTCTATCCTATCCTATCCTCTATCCTATCCTATCCTGTATCCTATCCAATCCTCTATCCTATCCTATCATCTATATTGAATCCTATCCTTTCCTGTATCCTATCTAATCCTCTATCCTATCCTATCCTCTATCCTATCCTATCCTCTACCCTATCATATCCTCTATCCTATCCTATCCTCTATCCAATCCTCTGTCCTATCCTATCCTCTATCCTATCCTATAATCTATCCTATCCTATCTTCTATCCTATCCTATCCTCTATCCTATCAAATCCCGTATCCTATCCTCTGTCCTATCCTATCCTCTATCCTATCCTATCCTCTATCCTATCCTATCCTCTATCCTATCAAATCCCCTATCCTATCCTCTATCATATCCTATCCTGTATCCTATCCAATCCTCTATCCTATCCTATCATCTATCCTCAATCCTATCCTTTCCTGTATCCTATCCAATCCTCTATCCTATCCTATCCTCTATCCTATCCTGTCCTCTATCCTATCCTATCCTCTATCCTATCCTCTATCCTAGCCTATCCTCTATCCTATCCTATCCAATACCCTATCCGATGCTCTATCCTATCATACCCTCTATAATATCGTATACTCTATGATATCCTATCCCCTATCCTATAATATCATCTATCCGTTCCAATTCACTATCCTAACCTATTCTCTATCCTATCCTCTATCCTATCTTATCTTCTTTCCTATCCTATCCTCTATCCTATCAAATCCCATATCCTATCCTCTATCCTATCCTATCCTGTATCCTATCCAATCCTCTATCCTATCCAATCCTCTATCCTATCCTATCCTCAATTCTATCCTCTATCCTATCCTATCCTCTATCCTATCCTATCCTCTATCCTATCCTATCCTCTATCCTATCCTCTATCCTATCCTATCCTCTATCCTATCCTATCCTCTATCCTATCCTATCCTCTACCCTATCATATCCTCTATCCTATCCTATCCTCTATCCAATCCTCTGTCCTATCCTATCCTCTATCCTATCCTATAATCTATCCTATCCTATCTTCTATCCTATCCTATCCTCTATACTATCAAATCCCGTATCCTATCCTCTGTCCTATCCTATCCTCTATCCTATCCTATCCTCTATCCTACCCTATCCTCTATCCTATCAAATCCCCTATCCTGTCCTCTATCATATCCTATCCTGTATCCTATCCAATCCTCTATCCTATCCTATCCTCTATCCTATCCTATCCTCTATCCTATCCTATCATCTATCCTATCCTACCCTCTATCCTATCCTATCCTCTATCCTATCCTATCCTCTATCCTATCCTATCCTCTATCCTTTCCTATCCTGTATCCTATCCTATCCTCTATCCTATCCTATCCTCTATCCTACCCTATCCTCCATTCTAAACTATCCTCTATCCTATCCTATCCTCCATCCTATCCTATCCTCTATCCTATCATATGCTCTATCCTATCCTATCCTCTATTCTATCCCATCCTCCATCCTATCCTCTCCGCCATCCTCTATCCTATACTCTATCCTATCCTCTATCCTATCCTATCCTGCATCCTCTATCCTATACTCTATCCTATCCTCTGTCCTATCCTATCCTCTATCCTATACTCTATGGTATCCTCCGTCCTATCCTATCCTCTATCCTATCCTGTATCCTATCCTATCCTCTATCCTATCCTATCCTCTATCCTATCCTATCCTCCATTCTATCCTGTCCTCTATCCTATCCTATCCTCCATCCTATCCTATCCTCTATACTATCCTATCCCCTATGCTATCCTATCGTCTATCATAACCTATCATCCATCGGATCCTCTATCGTCATTCCTATCTTATCCTCTATCCTATCCTATTCTCTATCATATCGTATCCTCTATCCTATCCTATCATCCTTCGCATCCTCTATCGTCTATCCTATCCTATCCCCTGTCATATCGTATCCTCTATCCAATCCTATACTCTATTATCTATCCTATCTATCTATCCCAATCCTATCCCATTCTCTATCCAATCCTATACTCTATACTATCCTATCCTCTGTCATATCCTATCATCCATCCTATCCTATCCTCTATCCTACCCGATCCTCTATCCTATCCTATCCTCTATCCTATCCCATGTTCTATCCTAGCCTATCCTGAATACTATCCTGTCCTCTATCATATCCTATCATCCATCCTTTCCTCTATCGTCTATCCTATACTATCCTCCATCCTATGCTATCATATCCTCTATACTACGGTACCCTCCATCTTCTATCGTATCATCTATCCTATCCTCCATCCTATCCTATCCTCTATCCAATCGTGTCCTCAATCCTATCCTATCCTCTATCCAATCGTATCCTCAATCCTATTCTATCCTCTACCCTATCCTATCCTCTATCCTATCCTATATTCTATCCTATCCTATCCTGTATCCTATCCTCTCCTATCCTCTATCCTATCCTATCCTCTATCATATCCCATCATCCATCCTATCCTCTATCGTCTATCCTATCCTATCCTCTATCCCATCTTATCCTCTATCCTATTCTATCCTCTATCCCATCTTATCCTCTATCCTATCCTATCCTCCATCCTCTGTCCTATACTCTATCCTATCCTATCCTCCATCCTATCGTATTCAATATAATATCCTATCCTCTATCCTATCCTATCCTCCATCCTACCCTATCCTCTATCATATCGTATCCTCCATCCTATGCTATCATATCCTCTATACTACGGTACCCTCCATCTTCTATCGTATCATCTATCCTATCCTCCATCCTATCCTATCCTCTATCCTATCCTATCCTGTATCCTATCGTCTCCTATCCTCTATCCTATCCTATCCTCTATCATATCCCATCATCCATCCTATCCTCTATCGTCTATCCTATCCTATCCTCCATCCTCTATCCTATACTCTATCCTATCCTCTATCCTATCCTATCTTCTATCCTATCCTATCCTCTATCCTATCCTATCCTCCATCCTATCCTATCCTCTATCCTTTATCCTATCCTATCCTCCATCCTATCCTCTATCCTATCCTATCCTTTATCCTGTCCTATCCTCTATCCTATCCTATCCTATATCCTATTCCCCTTCTCTATCCTACATCCTATCCTATTCTCTATCCTATATCCTATCCTATTCTGTATCCTATCCTATACTCTATACTATCCTATCCTCTATCCTATCCTATCCTCTATCCTATCCTATCCTCTATCCTATCCTATCCTCTATCCTATCCTATCCTCTATCCTACCCTATCCTCTATCCTATCCTATCCACTATCCTATCCTATCCTCTATCCTACCTTCTATCCTAACCTATCCCCAATCCTATCCTATCCACTATCCTATAATATCCTCTACCCCATACTCTATGCTATCCTATCCTCTATCCTATCCTATCCTCTATTCTATCCTATCCTCTATCCTATCCTAGTCTCAATCCTATCCTATCCTCTATCCTATCCTATCCTCCATCCTATCCTCTATCCTATCCTATCCTCTATCCTATCCTATCCTCTATTCTATCCTATCCTCTATCCTATCCTATCCTCTATCCTATTATATCCTCCATCCTATCCTATCCTCTATCCTATGCTATCCTCTATACTATCCTATCCTCCAACCTACCCTATCCTCTATCATATCGTATCCTCTATCCTATCCTATCCTCTATCCTATAATATCCTATATCCTATCCTATTATCTATCCTATATCATATCCTATTCTCTATCCAATCCTATACTCTGTACTATCCTATCCTCTGTTATATCCTATCATCCATCCTATCCTATCCTCTATCCTATCCTATCCTCTATCCCATCCTCTCCTCTATCCTATCCTATCCTCCATAATATCCTATTATCCATCCTATCCTCTATCGTCTATCCTATCCTATCATCTATCCTATCCTACCCTCTATCCTATCCTATCCTCTATCCTACCCTATCCTCCATTCTAAACTATCCTCTATCCTATCCTATCCTCTATCCTATCCTATCCTCTATACTATCCTATCCTCTATGCTATCCCATCGTCTATCATAACCTATCATACATCGCATCTTCTATCGTCATTCCTATCCTATTCTCCACCCTATCCTATCCTCTATCATATCGTATCCTCTATCCGATCCAATCCCATATCATATCGTATCCTCTAACCTATCCTATCCTCCATCCTATCCTATCCTCTATCCTATCATATGCTCTATCCTATCCTATCCTCTATTCTATCCCATCCTCCATCCTATCCTCTCCGCCATCCTCTATCCTATACTCTATCCTATCCTCTATCCTATCCTATCCTGCATCCTCTATCCTATACTCTATCCTATCCTCTGTCCTATCCTATCCTCTATCCTATACTCTATGGTATCCTCCGTCCTATCCTATCCTCTATCCTATCCTGTATCCTATCCTATACTCTATCCTATCCTATCCTCTATCCTATCCTATCCTCTATCCTATCCTATCCTCCATTCTATCCTGTCCTCTATCCTATCCTATCCTCTATCCTATCCTATCCTCTATACTATCCTATCCCCTATGCTATCCTATCGTCTATCATAACCTATCATCCATCGGATCCTCTATCGTCATTCCTATCTTATCCTCTATCCTATCCTATTCTCTATCATATCGTATCCTCTATCCTATCCTATCATCCTTCGCATCCTCTATCGTCTATCCTATCCTATCCCCTGTCATATCGTATCCTCTATCCAATCCTATACTCTATTATCTATCCTATCTATCTATCCCAATCCTATCCCATTCTCTATCCAATCCTATACTCTATACTATCCTATCCTCTGTCATATCCTATCATCCATCCTATCCTATCCTCTATCCTACCCGATCCTCTATCCTATCCTATCCTCTATCCTATCCCATGTTCTATCCTAGCCTATCCTGAATACTATCCTGTCCTCTATCATATCCTATCATCCATCCTTTCCTCTATCGTCTATCCTATACTATCCTCCATCCTATGCTATCATATCCTCTATACTACGGTACCCTCCATCTTCTATCGTATCATCTATCCTATCCTCTACCCTATCCTATCCTCTATCCTATCCTATATTCTATCCTATCCTATCCTGTATCCTATCCTCTCCTATCCTCTATCCTATCCTATCCTCTATCATATCCCATCATCCATCCTATCCTCTATCGTCTATCCTATCCTATCCTCTATCCCATCTTATCCTCTATCCTATTCTATCCTCTATCCCATCTTATCCTCTATCCTATCCTATCCTCCATCCTCTATCCCATACTCTATCCTATCCTATCCTCCATCCTATCGTATTCAATATAATATCCTATCCTCTATCCTATCCTATCCTCCATCCTACCCTATCCTCTATCATATCGTATCCTCCATCCTATGCTATCATATCCTCTATACTACGGTACCCTCCATCTTCTATCGTATCATCTATCCTATCCTCCATCCTATCCTATCCTCTATCCTATCCTATCCTGTATCCTATCGTCTCCTATCCTCTATCCTATCCTATCCTCTATCATATCCCATCATCCATCCTATCCTCTATCGTCTATCCTATCCTATCCTCCATCCTCTATCCTATACTCTATCCTATCCTCTATCCTAGCCTCTATCCTATCCTATCTTCTATCCTATCCTATCCTCTATCCTATCCTATCCTCCATCCTATCCTATCCTCTAACCTATCCTATCCTCTATCCTTTCCTATCAACCATCCTTTCCTCTATCATCTATCCTATACTATCCTCCATCCTATCCTATCCTATCCTCCATCCTCTATCCTATACTCTATACTATCCTATCCTCAATCCTATCGTATTCAATATAATATCCTAACCTCTATCCTATCCTATCCTCCATCCTACCCTATCCTCTATCCAATCGTATCCTCAATCCTATTCTATCTTCTATCCTATCCTATCCTCTATCCTATCCTATCCTCCATCCTATCCTATCCTCTATCCTTTATCCTATCCTATCCTCCATCCTATCCTCTATCCTATCCTATCCTTTATCCTGTCCTATCCTCTATCCTATCCTATCCTATATCCTATCCTCTTCTCTATCCTACATCCTATCCTATTCTCTATCCTATATCCTATCCTATTCTGTATCCTATCCTATACTCTATACTATCCTATCCTCTATCCTATCCTATCCTCTATCCTATCCTATCCTCTATCCTATCCTATCCTCTATCCTATCCTATCCTCTATCCTACCCTACCCTCTATCCTATCCTATCCACTATCCTATCCGATCCTCTATCCTACCTTCTATCCTAACCTATCCTCAATCCTATCCTATCCACTATCCTATAATATCCTCTACCCCATACTCTATGCTATCCTATCCTCTATCCTATCCTATCCTCTATTCTATCCTATCCTCTATCCTATCCTAGTCTCAATCCTATCCTATCCTCTATCCTATCCTATCCTCCATCCTATCCTCTATCCTATCCTATCCTCTATCCTATCCTATCCTCTATTCTATCCTATCCTCTATCCTATCCTATCCTCTATCCTATTATATCCTCCATCCTATCCTATCCTCTATCCTATGCTATCCTCTATACTATCCTATCCTCCAACCTACCCTATCCTCTATCATATCGTATCCTCTATCCTATCCTATCCTCTATCCTATAATATCCTATATCCTATCCTATTATCTTTCCTATATCCTATCCTATTCTCTATCCAATCCTATACTCTGTACTATCCTATCCTCTGTTATATCCTATCATCCATCCTATCCTATCCTCTATCCTATATTATCCTCTATCCTATCCTATCCTCCATCCTCTATCCTATACTCTATCCTATCCTACCCTTTATCCTATCCTATCCTCCATCCCATCCCCTCCTCTATCCTATCCTATCCTCTATAATATCCTATTATCCATCCTATCCTCTATCGTCTATCCTATCCTATCCTCTATCCTAACCTATCCTATCCTCTATCATATCCTATCATCCACCCTATCCTATCATCTATCCTATCCTATCCTCTATCCTATAATATCCTATATCCTATCCTATTCTCTATCCAATCCTATACTCTATACTATCCTATCCTCTGTCATGTCCTATCATCCATCCTACCCCATCCTCTATCCTTTTTTATCCTCTATCCAATCCAACCCTCAATCCTATCCTATCCTCCATCCTATCCTATCCTCAATCCTATCGTATTCACTATCCTATCCTATCCTCTATCATATCCTATCATCCATCCTATCCTCTATCCTTTATCCTATCCTATCCTCCATCCTACCCTCTATCCTATCCTATCCTTTATCCTGTCCTATCCTCTATCGTATCCTATCCTATATCCTATCCTATTCTCTATCCTACATCCTATCCTATTCTCTATCCTATCCTATCCTCTATCCTATCCTATCCTCTATCCTACCCTATCCTCTATCCTATCCTATCCACTATCCTATCCTATCCTCTATCCTACCTTCTATCCTAACCTATCCTCAATCCTATCCTATCCACTATCCTATAATATCCTCTACCCCATACTCTATGCTATCCTATCCTCTATCCTATCCTATCCTCTATTCTATCCTATCCTCTATCCTATCCTAGGCTCAATCCTATCCTATCCTCTATCCTATCCTATCCTCCATCCTATCCTCTATCCTATCCTATCCTCTATCCTATCCTATCCTCTATTCTATCCTATCCTCTATCCTATCCTATCCTCCATCCTATCCTATCTTCTATCCTATGCTATCCTCTATACTATCCTATCCTCCAACCTACCCTATCCTCTATCATATGTTATCCTCTATCCTATCCTATCCTCTATCCTATAATATCCTATATACTATCCTATTATCTATCCTATATCCTATCCTATTCTCTATCCAATCCTATACTCTGTACTATCCTATCCTCTGTTATATCCTATCATCCATCCTATCCTATCCTCTATTGTATATTATCCTCTATCCTATCCTATCCTCCATCCTCTATCCTATACTCTATCCTATCCTATCCTCTATCCTATCCTATCCTCTATCCCATCCTCTCCTCTATCCTATCCTATCCTCTTTAATATCCTATTATCCATCCTATCCTCTATCGTCTATCCTATCCTATCCTCTATCCTAACCTATCCTATCCTCTATCATATCCTATCATCCATCCTATCCTATCATCTATCCTATCCTATCCTCTATCCTATAATATCCTATATCCTATCCTATTCTCCATCCCATATCATATATTATTCTCTATCCTATATCCTATCCTATTCTGTATCCTATCCTATACTCTATACTATCCTATCCTCTAGCCTATCCTATCCTGCATCCTCTATCCTATACTCTATCCTATCCTCTGACATATCCTATCATCCAACCTACCCTATCCTTTATCCTATCTTATCCTCTATCCTATCCTATCCTCCATCCTCTATCCTATACTCTATCCAATCCTATCCTCTCTCCTATCCACTCCTCCATAATATCCTCTATCGTATCCTCTATCCTATCCTATCCTGTCCCCTATACTATCCTATCCTCTATGCTATCCTATCCTGTATCATAACCTATCATCCATCCCATCCTCTATCGTATATCCTATCTTATCCTCTATCCTATCCTATCCTCCATCCTCTATCCTATACTCTATCCTATCCTCTATCCTATCCTATCCTCTATCCTATCCTATCCTCTATCATATCGTATCCTCTATCCTATCCTATCATCCATCGCATCCTCTATCGTCTATCCTACCCTATCCTCTATCATATCGTATCCTCTATCCTATCCTATCCTCTATCCTATAATATCCTCTATCCTATCCTATTATCTGTCCTATATCCTATATCCTATTATCTATCCTCTGTACTATCCTATCCTCTGTTATATCCTATCATCCATCCTATCCTATCCTCTATCCTATATTATCCTCTATCCTATCCTATCCTCCATCCTCTATCCTATACTCTATCCTATCCTACCCTCTATCCTATCCTATCCTCTATCCCATCCTCTCCTCTATCCTATCCTATCCTCTATAATATCCTATTATCCATCCTATCCTCTATCGTCTATCCTATCCTATCCTCTATCCTAACCTATCCTATCCTCTATCATATCCTATCATCCACCCTATCCTATCTTCTATCCTATCCTATCCTCTATCCTATAATATCCTTTATCCTATCCTATTCTCTATCCAATCCAATACTCTATACTATCCTATCCTCTGTCATGTCCTATCATCCATCCTACCCCATCCTCTATCCTATTTTATCCTCTATCCAATCCTACCCTCAATCCTATCCTATCCTCCATCCTATCCTATCCTCAATCCTATCGTATTCACTATCCTATCCTATCCTCTATCATATCCTATCATCCATCCTATCCTCTATCCTTTATCCTATCCTATCCTCCATCCTATCCTCTATCCTATCCTATCCTTTATCCTGTCCTATCCTCTATCCTATCCTATCCTATATCCTATCCTATTCTCTATCCTACATCCTATCCTATTCTCTATCCTATATTCTATCCTATTCTGTATCCTATCCTATACTCTATACTATCCTATCCTCTATCCTATCCTATCCTCTATCCTATCCTATCCTCTATCCTATCCTATCCTCTATCCTATCCTATCCTCTATCCTACCCTATCCTCTATCCTATCCTATCCACTATCCTATCCTATCCTCTATCCTACCTTCTATCCTAACCTATCCTCAATCCTATCCTATCCACTATCCTATAATATCCTCTACCCCATACTCTATGCTATCCTATCCTCTATCCTATCCTATCCTCTATTCTATCCTATCCTCTATCCTATCCTAGGCTCAATCCTATCCTATCCTCTATCCTATCCTATCCTCCATCCTATCCTCTATCCTATCCTATCCTCTATCCTATCCTATCCTCCATCCTATCCTATCCTCTATCCTATGCTATCCTCTATACTATCCTATCCTCCAACCTACCCTATCCTCTATCATATCGTATCCTCTATCCTATCCTATCCTCTATCCTATAATATCCTATATACTATCCTATTATCTATCCTATATCCTATCCTATTCTCCATCCCATATCATATATTATTCTCTATCCTATATCCTATCCTATTCTGTATCCTATCCTATACTCTATACTATCCTATCCTCTAGCCTATCCTATCCTGCATCCTCTATCCTATACTCTATCCTATCATCTGTCCTATCCTATCCTCTATCCTATCCTATCCTCTATCCTATCCTTTCCTCTATCCTATCCTATCCTCTATCATATCCTATCGTCTATCCTATCCTATCCTATCCTTTATCCCATCCTATCCTCTATCATATCCTATCATCCATCCTATCCTATCATCTATCATATCGTATCAACTATCCTATCCTATCCTCTATCCTATCCTATCCTCTTTCCTATCCTATCCTCTATCATATCGTATCATCCATCCTATCCTCTATCCTATCCTATCCTCTATCCTATCCTATCATCCATCCTATCCTCTATCCTATCTTATCCTCTATCTTATCCTATCCTCTATCCTATCCTCTTATCTATCCTATATCCCATCCTATTCTCTATCCAATCCTATACCCTATACTATCCTATCCTCTGTCATATCCTATCTTCCATCCTATCCTATCCTCTATCCTATCTTATCCTCTATCCTATCCTATTCTCCAGCCTCTATCCTATCCTCTATCCCACGCTACCCTGCATCTTCTATCGTATCATCTATCCTATCCTATCCTCTATCCTATCCTATCCTCCATTCTATCGTATCGTCTATCCTATCCTATCCTCTAAACTATCCACTCCTCCATCCTATCCTCTATCGTATCCTCTATCCTATCCTACTCTATCCTCTATCCTATACTATCCTCTATCCTATCCTATCCTCTATCCTATCCTATCCCCTATACTATCCTATCCTCTATGCTATCCTATCGTCTATCATAACCTATCATCCATCGCACCCTCTATCGTATATCCTATCTTATCCTCTATCCTATCCTATCCTATCCATCCTATCCTATCCTCAATCCTATCTTATTCACTATCCTATCGTATCCTCTATAATATCCTATCATCCATCCTATCCTCTATCCTTTATCCTATCCTATCCTCCATCCTATCCTCTATCCTATCCTATCCTCTATCCTATCCTATCCTCTATCCTATAATATCCTATATCCTATCCTATTATCTATCCTATATCCTATCCTATCCTCTATCCAATCCTACCCTCAATCCTATCCTATCCTATCCTATCCATCCTATCCTATCCTCAATCCTATCGTATTCACTATCCTATCCTATCCTCTATCATATCCTATCATCCATCCTATCCTCTATCCTTTATCCTATCCTATCCTCCATCCTATCCTCTATCCTATCCTATCCTTTATCCTGTCCTATCCTCTATCCTATCCTATCCTATATCCTATCCTATTCTCTATCCTACATCCTATCCTATTCTCTATCCTATATTCTATCCTATTCTGTATCCTATCCTATACTCTATACTATCCTATCCTCTATCCTATCCTATCCTCTATCCTATCCTATCCTCTATCCTATCCTATCCTCTATCCTATCCTATCCTCTATCCTACCCTATCCTCTATCCTATCCTATCCACTATCCTATCCTATCCTCTATCCTACCTTCTATCCTAACCTATCCTCAATCCTATCCTATCCACTATCCTATAATATCCTCTACCCCATACTCTATGCTATCCTATCCTCTATCCTATCCTATCCTCTATTCTATCCTATCCTCTATCCTATCCTAGGCTCAATCCTATCCTATCCTCTATCCTATCCTATCCTCCATCCTATCCTCTATCCTATCCTATCCTCTATCCTATCCTATCCTCTATCCTATCCTATCTTCTATCCTATCCTAGCCTCTATCTTATCCTATCCTCTATCCTATCCTCTATCCTATCCTATCCTCTATCCTATCCTATCCTCTATCCTATCCTATCTTCTATCCTTTCCTATCCTCTATCCTATCCTCTATCCAATCCTCCATCCTATCCTATCCTCTATCCTATCCTATCCTCTATCCTATCCTATCCTCTATCCTATCAAATCCCCTATCCTATCCTCTGTCCTATCCTATCCTCTATCCTATCCTATCCTCTATCCTATCCTATCCTTTCCTGTATCATATCCAATCCTCTATCCTATCCTGTCCTCTATCCTATCCTATCCTCTATCCTATCCTATCCTCTATCCTATCCTATCCTCTAACCTATCCTATCCTCTATCCTATCCTATCCTCTATCCTATCCTATCCTCTATCCTATCCTATCATCTATCCTATCCTACCCTCTATCCTATCCTATCCTCTATCCTATCCTATCCTCTATCCTATCCTATCCTCTATCCTTTCCTATCCTGTATCCTATCCTATCCTCTATCCTATCCTATCCTCTATCCTACCCTATCCTCCATTCTAAACTATCCTCTATCCTATCCTATCCTCTATCCTATCCTATCCTCTATACTATCCTATCCTCTATGCTATCCCATCGTCTATCATAACCTATCATACATCGCATCTTCTATCGTCATTCCTATCCTATTCTCCACCCTATCCTATCCTCTATCATATCGTATCCTCTATCCGATCCAATCCCATATCATATCGTATCCTCTATCCTATCCTATCCTCCATCCTATCCTATCCTCTATCCTATCATATGCTCTATCCTATCCTATCCTCTATTCTATCCCATCCTCCATCCTATCCTCTCCGCCATCCTCTATCCTATACTCTATCCTATCCTCTATCCTATCCTATCCTGCATCCTCTATCCTATACTCTATCCTATCCTCTGTCCTATCCTATCCTCTATCCTATACTCTATGGTATCCTCCGTCCTATCCTATCCTCTATCCTATCCTGTATCCTATCCTATCCTCTATCCTATCCTATCATCTATCCTATCCTATCCTCTATCCTATCCTATCCTCCATTCTATCCTGTCCTCTATCCTATCCTATCCTCTATCCTATCCTATCCTCTATACTATCCTATCCCCTATGCTATCCTATCGTCTATCATAACCTATCATCCATCGGATCCTCTATCGTCATTCCTATCTTATCCTCTATCCTATCCTATTCTCTATCATATCGTATCCTATATCCTATCCTATCATCCTTCGCATCCTCTATCGTCTATCCTATCCTATCCTCTATCCCATCTTATCCTCTATCCTATTCTATCCTCTATCCCATCTTATCCTCTATCCTATCCTATCCTCCATCCTCTATCCTATACTCTATCCTATCCTATCCTCCATCCTATCGTATTCAATATAATATCCTATCCTCTATCCTATCCTATCCTCCATCCTACCCTATCCTCTATCATATCGTATCCTCCATCCTATGCTATCATATCCTCTATACTACGGTACCCTCCATCTTCTATCGTATCATCTATCCTATCCTCCATCCTATCCTATCCTCTATCCTATCCTATCCTGTATCCTATCGTCTCCTATCCTCTATCCTATCCTATCCTCTATCATATCCCATCATCCATCCTATCCTCTATCGTCTATCCTATCCTATCCTCCATCCTCTATCCTATACTCTATCCTATCCTCTATCCTATCCTATCTTCTATCCTATCCTATCCTCTATCCTATCCTATCCTCCATCCTATCCTATCCTCTAACCTATCCTATCCTCTATCCTTTCCTATCAACCATCCTTTCCTCTATCATCTATCCTATACTATCCTCCATCCTATCCTATCCTATCCTCCATCCTCTATCCTATACTCTATACTATCCTATCCTCAATCCTATCGTATTCAATATAATATCCTATCCTCTATCCTATCCTATCCTCCATCCTACCCTATCCTCTATCCAATCGTATCCTCAATCCTATTCTATCCTCTATCCTATCCTATCCTCTATCCTATCCTATCCTCTATCCTATCCTATCCTCTATTCTATCCTATCCTGTATCCTATCGTCTCCTATCCTCTATCCTATCCTATCCTCTATCATATCCCATCATCCATCCTATCCTCTATCGTCTATCCTATCCTATCCTCCATCCTCTATCCTATACTCTATCCTATCCTCTATCCTATCCTATCTTCTATCCTATCCTATCCTCTATCCTATCCTATCCTATCCTCCATCCTATCCTATCCTATCCTCCATCCTATCCTCTATCCTATCCTATCCTTTATCCTGTCCTATCCTCTATCCTATCCTATCCTATATCCTATCCTCTTCTCTATCCTACATCCTATCCTATTCTCTATCCTATATCCCATCCTATTCTGTATCCTATCCTATACTCTATACTATCCTATCCTCTATCCTATCCTATCCTCTATCCTATCCTATCCTCTATCCTATCCTATCCTCTATCCTATCCTATCCTCTATCCTACCCTATCCTCTATCCTATCCTATCCACTATCCTATCCTATCCTCTATCCTACCTTCTATCCTAACCTATCCTCAATCCTATCCTATCCACTATCCTATAATATCCTCTACCCCATACTCTATGCTATCCTATCCTCTATCCTATCCTATCCTCTATTCTATCCTATCCTCTATCCTATCCTAGTCTCAATCCTATCCTATCCTCTATCCTATCCTATCCTCCATCCTATCCTCTATCCTATCCTATCCTCTATCCTATCCTATCCTCTATTCTATCCTATCCTCTATCCTATCCTATCCTCTATCCTATTATATCCTCCATCCTATCCTATCCTCTATCCTATGCTATCCTCTATACTATCCTATCCTCCAACCTACCCTATCCTCTATCATATCGTATCCTATATCCTATCCTATTATCTATCCTATATCCTATCCTATTATCTATCCTATATCCTATCCTATTCTCTATCCAACCCTATACTCTGTACTATCCTATCCTCTGTTATATCCTATCATCCATCCTATCCTATCCTCTATCCTATATTATCCTCTATCCTATCCTATCCTCCATCCTCTATCCTATACTCTATCCTATCCTACCCTCTATCCTATCCTATCCTCTATCCCATCCTCTCCTCTATCCTATCCTATCCTCTATAATATCGTATTATCCATCCTATCCTCTATCGTCTATCCTATCCTATCATCTATCCTATCCTACCCTCTATCCTATCCTATCCTCTATCCTATCCTATCCTCTATCCTATCCTATCCTCTATCCTTTCCTATCCTGTATCCTATCCTATCCTCTATCCTATCCTATCCTCTATCCTACCCTATCCTCCATTCTAAACTATCCTCTATCCTATCCTATCCTCTATCCTATCCTATCCTCTATACTATCCTATCCTCTATGCTATTCCATCGTCTATCATAACCTATCATACATCGCATCTTCTATCGTCATTCCTATCCTATTCTCCACCCTATCCTATCCTCTATCATATCGTATCCTCTATCCGATCCAATCCCATATCATATCGTATCCTCTATCCTATCCTATCCTGCATCCTCTATCCTATACTCTATCCTATCCTCTGTCCTATCCTATCCTCTATCCTATACTCTATGGTATCCTCCGTCCTATCCTATCCTCTATCCTATCCTGTATCCTATCCTATCCTCTATCCTATCCTATCCTCTATCCTATCCTATCCTCTATCCTATCCTATCCTCCATTCTATCCTGTCCTCTATCCTATCCTATCCTCTATCCTATCCTATCCTCTATACTATCCTATCCCCTATGCTATCCTATCGTCTATCATAACCTATCATCCATCGGATCCTCTATCGTCATTCCTATCGTATCCTCTATCCTATCCTATTCTCTATCATATCGTATCCTCTATCCTATCCTATCATCCTTCGCATCCTCTATCGTCTATCCTATCCTATCCCCTGTCATATCGTATCCTCTATCCAATCCTATACTCTATTATCTATCCTATCTATCTATCCCAATCCTATCCCATTCTCTATCCAATCCTATACTCTATACTATCCTATCCTCTGTCATATCCTATCATCCATCCTATCCTATCCTCTATCCTACCCGATCCTCTATCGTATCCTATCCTCTATCCTATCCCATGTTCTATCCTGGCCTATCCTGAATACTATCCTGTCCTCTATCATATCCTATCATCCATCCTTTCCTCGATCGTCTATCCTATACTATCCTCCATCCTATGCTATCATATCCTCTATACTACGGTACCCTCCATCTTCTATCGTATCATCTATCCTATCCTCTACCCTATCCTATCCTCTATCATATCCTATATTCTATCCTATCCTATCCTGTATCCTATCCTCTCCTATCCTCTATCCTATCCTATCCTCTATCATATCCCATCATCCATCCTATCCTCTATCGTCTATCCTATCCTATCCTCCATCCTCTATCCTATACTCTATCCTATCCTCTATCCTATCCTATCTTCTATCCTATCCTATCCTCTATCCTATCCTATCCTCCATCCTATCCTATCCTCTAACCTATCCTATCCTCTATCCTTTCCTATCAACCATCCTTTCCTCTATCATCTATCCTATAATATCCTCCATCCTATCCTATCCTATCCTCCATCCTCTATCCTATACTCTATACTATCCTATCCTCAATCCTATCGTATTCAATATAATATCCTAACCTCTATCCTATCCTATCCTCCATCCTACCCTATCCTCTATCCAATCGTATCCTCAATCCTATTCTATCCTCTATCCTATCCTATCCTCTATCCTATCCTATCCTCTATCCTATCCTATCCTCTATTCTATCCTATCCTGTATCCTATCGTCTCCTATCCTCTATCCTATCCTATCCTCTATCATATCCCATCATCCATCCTATCCTCTATCGTCTATCCTATCCTATCCTCCATCCTCTATCCTATACTCTATCCTATCCTCTATCCTATCCTATCTTCTATCCTATCCTATCCTCTATCCTATCCTATCCTCCATCCTATCCTATCCTCTATCCTTTATCCTATCCTATCCTCCATCCTATCCTCTATCCTATCCTATCCTTTATCCTGTCCTATCCTCTATCCTATCCTATCCTATATCCTATCCTCTTCTCTATCCTACATCCTATCCTATTCTCTATCCTATATCCTATCCTATTCTGTATCCTATCCTATACACTATACTATCCTATCCTCTATCCTATCCTATCCTCTATCCTATCCTATCCTCTATCCTATCCTATCCTCCATCCTCTATCCTATACTCTATCCTATCCTATCCTCTATCCTATCCTATCCTCTATCCCATCCTCTCCTCTATCCTATCCTATCCTCTATAATATCCTATTATCCATCCTATCCTCTATCGTCTATCCTATCCTATCCTCTATCCTAACCTATCCTATCCTCTATCATATCCTATCATCCACCCTATCCTATCATCTATCCTATCCTATCCTCTATCCTATAATATCCTATATCCTATCCTATTCTCTATCCAATCCTATACTCTATACTATCCTATCCTCTGTCATGTCCTATCATCCATCCTACCCCATCCTCTATCCTTTTTTATCCTCTATCCAATCCAACCCTCAATCCTATCCTATCCTCCATCCTATCCTATCCTCAATCCTATCGTATTCACTATCCTATCCTATCCTCTATCATATCCTATCATCCATTCTATCCTCTATCCTTTATCCTATCCTATCCTCCATCCTATCCTCTATCCTATCCTATCCTCTATCCTATCCTATCCTCTATCCTATCCTATCCTCTATCCTATCCAATCCTATATCCTATCCTCTATCCTATCGTCTATCCTATCCTCTATCCTATCCTCTATCCTATCCTATACTCTATACTATCCTATCCTCTATCCTATCCTATCCTCTATCCTATCCTATCCTCTATCCTATCCTATCCTCTATCCTATCCTATCCTCTATCCTACCCTATCCTCTATCCTATCCTATCCACTATCCTATCCTATCCTCTATCCTACCTTCTATCCTAACCTATCCTCAATCCTATCCTATCCACTATCCTATAATATCCTCTACCCCATACTCTATGCTATCCTATCCTCTATCCTATCCTATCCTCTATTCTATCCTATCCTCTATCCTATCCTAGGCTCAATCCTATCCTATCCTCTATCCTATCCTATCCTCCATCCTATCCTCTATCCTATCCTATCCTCTATCCTATCCTATCCTCTATTCTATCCTATCCTCTATCCTATCCTATCCTCTATCCTATCCTATCCTCCAACCTACCCTATCCTCTATCATATCGTATCCTCTATCCTATCCTATCCTCTATCCTATCCTATCCTCCATCCTATCCTCTATCATATCGTATCCTCTATCCTATCCTATCCTCTATCCTATAATATCCTATATACTCTCCTATTATCTATCCTATATCCTATCCTATTCTCCATCCCATATCATATATTATTCTCTATCCTATATCCTATCCTATTCTGTATCCTATCCTATACTCTATACTATCCGATCCTCTAGCCTATCCTATCCTGCATCCTCTATCCTATACTCTATCCTATCATCTGTCCTATCCTATCCTCTATCCTATCCTATCCACTATCCTATCCTTTCCTCTATCCTATCCTATCCTCTATCATATCCTATCGTCTATCCTATCCTATCCTATCCTTTATCCCATCCTATCCTCTATCATATCCTATCATCCATCCTATCCTATCATCTATCATATCGTATCAACTATCCTATCCTATCCTCTATCCTATCCTATCCTCTTTCCTATCCTATCCTCTATCATATCGTATCATCCATCCTATCCTCTATCCTATCCTATCCTCTATCCTATCCTATCATCCATCCTATCCTCTATCCTATCTTATCCTCTATCTTATCCTATCCTCTATCCTATCCTCTTATCTATCCTATATCCCATCCTATTCTCTATCCAATCCTATACCCTATACTATCCTATCCTCTGTCATATCCTATCTTCCATCCTATCCTATCCTCTATCCTATCTTATCCTCTATCCTATCCTATTCTCCAGCCTCTATCCTATCCTCTATCCCACGCTACCCTGCATCTTCTATCGTATCATCTATCCTATCCTATCCTCTATCCTATCCTATCCTCCATTCTATCGTATCGTCTATCCTATCCTATCCTCTAAACTATCCACTCCTCCATCCTATCCTCTATCGTATCCTCTATCCTATCCTACTCTATCCTCTATCCTATACTATCCTCTATCCTATCCTATCCTCTATCCTATCCTATCCTCTATCGTCTCCTGTCCTCTATCCTATCCAATCCCCTATCCTATCCTCTATCGTCTCCTATCATCTATCCTATCCAATCCCCTATCCTAACCAATCCCCTATCCTATCCTCTATCCTATCCTATCCTATCCGATCCTCTATCCTATGCTATCCTCTATCGTATCCTATCCTCTATGCTATCCACTATCCTATCCTATCCTCAATCCTATAATATCATCTTACCTATTCTATTCTCTATCCTATCCTATCCTGCATCCTCTATCCTATACTCTATCCTATCCTCTGTCCTATCCTATCCTCTATCCTATACTCTATGGTATCCTCCGTCCTATCCTATCCTCTATCCTATCCTGTATCCTATCCTATCCTCTATCCTATCCTATCCTCTATCCTATCCTATCCTCTATCCTATCCTATCCTCCATTCTATCCTGTCCTCTATCCTATCCTATCCTCTATCCTATCCTATCCTCTATACTATCCTATCCCCTATGCTATCCTATCGTCTATCATAACCTATCATCCATCGGATCCTCTATCGTCATTCCTATCGTATCCTCTATCCTATCCTATTCTCTATCATATCGTATCCTCTATCCTATCCTATCATCCTTCGCATCCTCTATCGTCTATCCTATCCTATCCCCTGTCATATCGTATCCTCTATCCAATCCTATACTCTATTATCTATCCTATCTATCTATCCCAATCCTATCCCATTCTCTATCCAATCCTATACTCTATACTATCCTATCCTCTGTCATATCCTATCATCCATCCTATCCTATCCTCTATCCTACCCGATCCTCTATCGTATCCTATCCTCTATCCTATCCCATGTTCTATCCTGGCCTATCCTGAATACTATCCTGTCCTCTATCATATCCTATCATCCATCCTTTCCTCGATCGTCTATCCTATACTATCCTCCATCCTATGCTATCATATCCTCTATACTACGGTACCCTCCATCTTCTATCGTATCATCTATCCTATCCTCTACCCTATCCTATCCTCTATCATATCCTATATTCTATCCTATCCTATCCTGTATCCTATCCTCTCCTATCCTCTATCCTATCCTATCCTCTATCATATCCCATCATCCATCCTATCCTCTATCGTCTATCCTATCCTATCCTCCATCCTCTATCCTATACTCTATCCTATCCTCTATCCTATCCTATCTTCTATCCTATCCTATCCTCTATCCTATCCTATCCTCCATCCTATCCTATCCTCTAACCTATCCTATCCTCTATCCTTTCCTATCAACCATCCTTTCCTCTATCATCTATCCTATAATATCCTCCATCCTATCCTATCCTATCCTCCATCCTCTATCCTATACTCTATACTATCCTATCCTCAATCCTATCGTATTCAATATAATATCCTAACCTCTATCCTATCCTATCCTCCATCCTACCCTATCCTCTATCCAATCGTATCCTCAATCCTATTCTATCCTCTATCCTATCCTATCCTCTATCCTATCCTATCCTCTATCCTATCCTATCCTCTATTCTATCCTATCCTGTATCCTATCGTCTCCTATCCTCTATCCTATCCTATCCTCTATCATATCCCATCATCCATCCTATCCTCTATCGTCTATCCTATCCTATCCTCCATCCTCTATCCTATACTCTATCCTATCCTCTATCCTATCCTATCTTCTATCCTATCCTATCCTCTATCCTATCCTATCCTCCATCCTATCCTATCCTCTATCCTTTATCCTATCCTATCCTCCATCCTATCCTCTATCCTATCCTATCCTTTATCCTGTCCTATCCTCTATCCTATCCTATCCTATATCCTATCCTCTTCTCTATCCTACATCCTATCCTATTCTCTATCCTATATCCTATCCTATTCTGTATCCTATCCTATACACTATACTATCCTATCCTCTATCCTATCCTATCCTCTATCCTATCCTATCCTCTATCCTATCCTATCCTCCATCCTCTATCCTATACTCTATCCTATCCTATCCTCTATCCTATCCTATCCTCTATCCCATCCTCTCCTCTATCCTATCCTATCCTCTATAATATCCTATTATCCATCCTATCCTCTATCGTCTATCCTATCCTATCCTCTATCCTAACCTATCCTATCCTCTATCATATCCTATCATCCACCCTATCCTATCATCTATCCTATCCTATCCTCTATCCTATAATATCCTATATCCTATCCTATTCTCTATCCAATCCTATACTCTATACTATCCTATCCTCTGTCATGTCCTATCATCCATCCTACCCCATCCTCTATCCTTTTTTATCCTCTATCCAATCCAACCCTCAATCCTATCCTATCCTCCATCCTATCCTATCCTCAATCCTATCGTATTCACTATCCTATCCTATCCTCTATCATATCCTATCATCCATTCTATCCTCTATCCTTTATCCTATCCTATCCTCCATCCTATCCTCTATCCTATCCTATCCTCTATCCTATCCTATCCTCTATCCTATCCTATCCTCTATCCTATCCAATCCTATATCCTATCCTCTATCCTATCGTCTATCCTATCCTCTATCCTATCCTCTATCCTATCCTATACTCTATACTATCCTATCCTCTATCCTATCCTATCCTCTATCCTATCCTATCCTCTATCCTATCCTATCCTCTATCCTATCCTATCCTCTATCCTACCCTATCCTCTATCCTATCCTATCCACTATCCTATCCTATCCTCTATCCTACCTTCTATCCTAACCTATCCTCAATCCTATCCTATCCACTATCCTATAATATCCTCTACCCCATACTCTATGCTATCCTATCCTCTATCCTATCCTATCCTCTATTCTATCCTATCCTCTATCCTATCCTAGGCTCAATCCTATCCTATCCTCTATCCTATCCTATCCTCCATCCTATCCTCTATCCTATCCTATCCTCTATCCTATCCTATCCTCTATTCTATCCTATCCTCTATCCTATCCTATCCTCTATCCTATCCTATCCTCCAACCTACCCTATCCTCTATCATATCGTATCCTCTATCCTATCCTATCCTCTATCCTATAATATCCTATATACTCTCCTATTATCTATCCTATATCCTATCCTATTCTCCATCCCATATCATATATTATTCTCTATCCTATATCCTATCCTATTCTGTATCCTATCCTATACTCTATACTATCCGATCCTCTAGCCTATCCTATCCTGCATCCTCTATCCTATACTCTATCCTATCATCTGTCCTATCCTATCCTCTATCCTATCCTATCCACTATCCTATCCTTTCCTCTATCCTATCCTATCCTCTATCATATCCTATCGTCTATCCTATCCTATCCTATCCTTTATCCCATCCTATCCTCTATCATATCCTATCATCCATCCTATCCTATCATCTATCATATCGTATCAACTATCCTATCCTATCCTCTATCCTATCCTATCCTCTTTCCTATCCTATCCTCTATCATATCGTATCATCCATCCTATCCTCTATCCTATCCTATCCTCTATCCTATCCTATCATCCATCCTATCCTCTATCCTATCTTATCCTCTATCTTATCCTATCCTCTATCCTATCCTCTTATCTATCCTATATCCCATCCTATTCTCTATCCAATCCTATACCCTATACTATCCTATCCTCTGTCATATCCTATCTTCCATCCTATCCTATCCTCTATCCTATCTTATCCTCTATCCTATCCTATTCTCCAGCCTCTATCCTATCCTCTATCCCACGCTACCCTGCATCTTCTATCGTATCATCTATCCTATCCTATCCTCTATCCTATCCTATCCTCCATTCTATCGTATCGTCTATCCTATCCTATCCTCTAAACTATCCACTCCTCCATCCTATCCTCTATCGTATCCTCTATCCTATCCTACTCTATCCTCTATCCTATACTATCCTCTATCCTATCCTATCCTCTATCCTATCCTATCCTCTATCGTCTCCTGTCCTCTATCCTATCCAATCCCCTATCCTATCCTCTATCGTCTCCTATCATCTATCCTATCCAATCCCCTATCCTAACCAATCCCCTATCCTATCCTCTATCCTATCCTATCCTATCCGATCCTCTATCCTATGCTATCCTCTATCGTATCCTATCCTCTATGCTATCCACTATCCTATCCTATCCTCAATCCTATAATATCATCTTACCTATTCTATTCTCTATCCTATCCTATCCTCCACCCTATCCTATTTTGAATCCTATCCTATACTGCATCCTATAATATCCTCTATCGTAACCTATCCTCTATCCTATCCAATCGTATATTCTGTATCCTATCTTATCCTATCCTCTATCGTATCCTATCCTCTATCCTATACAATCCTATATCCTATCCTCTATCCTATCCTATCCTCTATCCGATTCTCTATCCTATCCTATCCTCTATCGTATCCTATCCTCTATGCTATCCAATCCGATATTCCTATCCTCTATCCTATCCAATCCTCTACCCTATCCAATCCTCTATCCTATCCACTATCCTATCCTATCCTCAATCCTATAATATCATCTTTCCTATTCTATTCTCTATCCTATCCTATCCTCCACCCTATCCCATCTTCAATCCTATCCTATACTCCATCCTATAATATCCTCTATCGTATCCTATCCTCCATCCTATCCAATCCTATATCCTATCCTCTATCCTATCCTCTATCCTATCCTATCCGCTAACCCTATCCTATACTCTATCCTATAATATCCCTTATAATATCCTATCCTCTATCCTATCCTATCCTCTATCCTATCCTATCCTCTATCCTATCCTATCCTCTATCCTATCCAATCCCCTATCCTATCCAATCCTATATCCTATCCACTATCCTATCCTATCCTATCCGATCCTCTATCCTATCCTATCCTCTATCGTATCCTATCCTCTATGCTATCCAATCCGATATTCCTATCCTCTATCCTATCCAATCACCTACCCTATCCAATCCTCTATCCTATCCACTATCCTATCCTATCCTCAATCCTATAATATCATCTTTCCTATTCTATTCTCTATCCTATCCTATCCTCCACCCTATCCTATTTTCAATCCTATCCTATACTGCATCCTATAATATCCTCTATCGTAACCTATCCTCTATCCTATCCAATCCTATATTCTGTATCCTATCTTATCCTATCCTCTATCCTATACAATCCTATATAATATCCTCTATCCTATCCTATCCTCTATCCTATTCTCCATCCTATCCTATCCTCTATCGTATCCTATCCTCTATCCTATCCTATCCTCTATAACACCGTATCCTCTGTCTTATCCTGTCCTCTATCCTATAATATCATATATCCTAACCTATTCTGTATCCTATCCTATCCTATCCTCTATCCTATCCTATCCTCTATCCTATTCTCTATCCTATCCTCTCCTATCCCCTATCGTATCCTATCGTCTATCCTATCCAATCCTATATCCTATCCTCTATCCTATCCTATCCTCTATCCTATCCTATCCTCTATCCTATCCAATCCTATATCCTATCCTATCCTCTATCCTATCCTCTATCCTATCCTCTATCGTCTCATGTCCTCTATCCTATCCAATGCCCTATCCTATCCTTTATCCTATCCTATCCTCAATCCTATAATATCATCTTCCCTATTCTATTCTCTATCCTATCCTCTCCTATCCCCTATCGTATCCTATCCTCTATCCTATCCAATCCTATATCCTATCCTCTATCCTATCCTATCCTCTATCCTATCCTATCCTCTATCCTATCCTATCCTCTATCCTATCCAATCCTATATCCTATCCTCTATCCTATCGTCTATCCTATCCTCTATCCTATCCTCTATCCTATCCTATCCTCTATCCTATCCTATCCTCTATCGTCTCCTGTCCTCTATCCTATCCAATCCCCTATCCTATCCTCTATCGTCTCCTATCCTCTATCCTATCCAATCCCCTATCCTAACCAATCCCCAATCATATCCTCTATCCTATCCTATCCTCTATCCTATCCTATCCTCTATCGTATCCTATCCTCTATCCTATCCAATCCTATATCCTATCCTCTATTCTATCCAATCCTCTATCCTATCCACTATCCTATCCTATCCTCAATCCTATAATATCATCTTCCCTATTCCATTCTCTATCCTATCCTCTCCTATCCCCTATCGTATCCTATCCTCTGTCCTATCCAATCCTATATCCTATCCTCTATCCTATCCTATCCTCTATCCTATCCTCTATCCTATCCTCTATCCTATCCTATCCTCTATCCTATCCTATCCTCTATCCTATCCAATCCTATATCCTATCCTCTATCCTATCCTATCCTCTATCCTGTCCTCTGTCCTATCATCTATCCTATCCTATCCTCAATCCTATCCTATCCTCTATCGTCTCCTGTCCTCTATCCTATCCAATCCCCTATCCGATCCTTTATCCTATCCGATCCGATCCTCTATCTTATCCTATCCTCTATTCTATCCTATCCTCTATCCTATCCTATCCTCTATCCTATCCTATCCTCTATCCTATCCAATCCTATATCCTATCCTCTATCCTATCCTATCCTCTATCCTATCCTATCCTCTATCCTATCATATCCTCTATCCTATCCAATCCTATATCCAATCCTCTATCCTATCCTATCCTCTATCCTGTCCTCTATCCTATCCTCTATCCTATCCTATCCTCTATCATATCCTATCCTCTATCGTCTCATGTCCTCTATCCTATCCAATCCCCTATCCTATCCTTTATCCTATCCGATCCGATCCTCTATCCTATCCTATCCTCAATCCTATAATATCATCTTCCCTATTCCATTCTCTATCCTATCCTCTCCTATCCCCTATCGTATCCTATCCTCTGTCCTATCCAATCCTATATCCTATCCTCTATCCTATCCTATCCTCTATCCTATCCTATCCTCTATCCTATCCAATCCTATATCCTATCCTCTATCCTATCCTATCCTCTATCCTGTCCTCTATCCTATCCTCTATCCTATCCTATCCTCTATCGTCTCATGTCCTCTATCCTATCCAATCCCCTATCCTATCCTTTATCCTATCCGATCCGATCCTCTATCCTATCCTATCCTCTATCCTATCCTATCCTCTATCCTATCCTATCCTCTATCCTATCCTATCCTATCCTCTATCCTATCCTATCCTCTATCCTATCCAATCCTCTACCCTATCCAATCCTCTATCCTATCCACTATCCTATCCTATCCTCAATCCTATAATATCATCTTTCCTATTCTATTCTCTATCCTATCCTATCCTCCACCCGATCCTATCTTCAATCCTATCCTATACTCCATCCTATAATATCCTCTATCGTATCCTATCCTCTTTCCTATCCAATCCTATATCCTATCCAATCCTATATCCTATCCTCTATCCTATCCTATCCTCTATCCTATCCTCTATCCTATCCTATCCTCTATCCTATCCTATCCTCTATCCTATCCTATCCTCTATCGTCTCCTGTCCTCTATCCTATCCAATCCCCTATCCTATCCTCTATCGTCTCCTATCCTCTATCCTATCCAATCCCCTATCCTAACTAATCTCCAATCCTATCCTCTATCCTATCCTATCCTCTTTCCTATCCTATCCTCTATCGTATCCTATCCTCTATCCTATCCAATCCTATATCCTATCCTCTATTCTATCCAATCCTCTATCCTATCCACTATCCTATCCTATCCTCAATCCTATAATATCATCTTCCCTATTCCATTCTCTATCCTATCCTCTCCTATCCCCTATCGTATCCTATCCTCTGTCCTATCCAATCCTATATCCTATCCTCTATCCTATCCTATCCTCTATCCTATCCTCTATACTATCCTCTATCCTATCCTATCCTCTATCCTATCCTCTATCCTATCCTATTCGCTAACCCTATCCTATACTCTATCCTATAATATCCCTTATAATATCCTATCCTCTATCCTATCCAATCCTCTACCCTATCCAATCCTCTATCCTATCCACTATCCTATCCTATCCTCAATCCTATAATATCATCTTTCCTATTCTATTCTCTATCCTATCCTATCCTCCACCCGATCCTATCTTCAATCCTATCCTATACTCCATCCTATAATATCCTCTATCGTATCCTATCCTCTATCCTATCCAATCCTATATCCTATCCTCTATTCTATCCAATCCTCTATCCTATCCAC